>NW_027185810.1:589526-704449 GCF_028583685.1 Petaurus breviceps papuanus
CTCTCTCTCTGTCTCTGTCTGTGTGTGTGTGTCTCTCTCTTTCTCTCTCTTCCTCTCCCCCTTTCTCCCCCTCCACCCCATCTTACTCACAAACACACACACACACACACACACACACACACGAATGAGAGGTCTAATGCCTAGTTAACATTTTGCCAGAAAAACTTATATACAATAACTTCTGAACCATTAAACTATAATTGGATGGTTGCTTTCAAATACTTTTTCACTGCCTATTTAGAACTTTTTCATCTAACCAAATATATTTAACTATGTGACTCTGGACAAATCACATTTTTCTTCAGCCATAGAATGAGGGTAAAAAAACTTGCTACACCTACATTTTAGGAAAATTGTTGTAGGGATATCTCTTTGTAAACATCAAAGTGCTATATAAAAGTGAATTTCATATATACACACACACACAAAATCTTGCTTCAAATATATATCTGTGTATGTGTGTGTATATACACACACATATACATATACATACCTATATACACAAACATACATACCTACATATGTATATGTATGTGTATATATATATATATATATTTTATACATATGTGTGTGTTTCACCCATCTCCTAACCACTTTTTACCTTCCAAATCTTTACAATCATCCAGTTTGCACCCAGCTCATTCCAGCCTCCGTCACTCTTCTCTTGCACAGTGCCTTGTAGAATGCCCATTTAGTTGTGAACAAAATCACCTGTATCTTTAATCTATTTCTCTCCTCTTCCCTCAGTCTCACCACCTTAGCAGACACCTGGCATTCCCCCAGAAGATGCTGAGTCTCTCATGGAAGTCCCACCTTTCCCTCCATTTCCTCTCATTCCTTAGGAGGAAACTTGGTTTCTCTTCAATCTTTGTCAGTTCTGGACTATGTATCTACCGCCTTTCTCTTGTTTTATTTGACATTCACCCCATCCATCATCAGTATTCTCCTAATGTTGCTGCTTCTTTTGTAATCTTGCCTGCCACCCCCCATGCCCTACATTCCCAGAAGATTCCTGTACCTTGTTCTCATGATTTGTCTCCATCCCATTCTGTCATGTTCTTTTGTGACTTTGTCATTTAGATTAATAAGTCCCGTTTCACCTCACTCTGCATTAACCACAAACACCTACAAGCCTTACCTTGGACCTCACCATCATAAAAACAGTATCTCCTTCCAAGATCTCTGATTCGGGACTGCCCCTTTCAGACTACACCCTCCTTACTTAGTATAATTCTGTTTCCTTCAAACAGCTCATCTATCCTTCACCATTGTCTTCATATCATGGCTGCTTCACAACTTTGTCTGCTACCTCCACGAGCTCTTTCTTCCCTCCTGGATGACTGCTGCCCCTGGCCCAGGGTATTTGCCATCCCTTCAGTTTTCTTTCCTATGTCAGCTTTCACCTTCACTACTGTAATGTGTGCTTCATTTCCATGAGTGATGCTATTTGCCATGTTACCTGAAGACCTGCTCTGCATGCACTTATTTCAATTCATTCCCTCTAGGGTTTTCATGTATTCATTGGACTCTTATTCAACCCCTTCCTTCCCACCACCACCCACCATTGTTCTGCTCAACTTTAGATACATTATATCTGGCTTTACATCTTCTCCCTCTTTCCACTAGTCTTTTAAAAAAAAATAAAGCTCTCTCTCACACTCCATAGCTAACCCCTCCATTTGTATTAACAGGCCCTTCATTCAAAATAATCAATTTATTTTTTTCATTCATTTCATTTCATTCCTGTCCTTCCTAAAGAACCTTGCTCCTGACTATTTCCTCCTCCACAGAATTGCTGGATTTTTGAGTTGGAAGGGATCTCAAAAACTACCTAGTTCAACTCATATCTAAAAAAGGAATGCCCACCACATCCTTAACCCAGTTATCTGTCCAGTCTCTGCTCAAAGACCTCCAAATGGGGCCACCAGCTCCTCTGGAGGCAGATCATCCTGCTTTGGAACAGCTCTGACCATTAGGAAGTTTTCCCTGGCATCAAAACTAAATTTCCCTTTTCACTACTTCCATCCATTTCTCCCTTGGAGGTCCAAAAGCTTCAAGTCTGATTTGACCTTTTACATGACAGCCCTTCAGCCATGTAAAGAAACTTATCCTTTTCTCTATTAAGTCTTTGACTTTCCACACTACTCATTCTGATTTCTTTTAACCAGTCCTCACATAGCATGTGAGGCTTTTCCTCATCCTCATGCTGCAATTTTTCAATTCAATTCAACAAATATGATTTCCCTGTTATGTATGAGGTACTACACTTAAATACTCATTTTATTTAAAAATTTTCCATTTCTTTTTTAAATTAAATTTAGTTTTTTATTTATGGAATAAAACAAGCATTTCCACAACATAGTATAATAAAAAAAATTATTGCACATGAAACTACAAATTTATTATGTATAACTTTCTATTCTTTTTAAATATGTAATAAAATCATCATGTAAACTTCTTTTTTTTCTTTTTTTCTCCCCTCTCTTTCCTCACCTTAGAGATGGCTACCATTAGCCACAAAAAAAATTTTTTAATTTAAATGACACAGCCCCTGCCTTCAAACCATGAAGTCATCATTATGAGTCAGGAAACAAGGGGCTGTAGAAAGAATACTGACTTAAAGTCAGAGGATTGGGTTTAACCCTTAGTTCTGCTCTTTACTACCTCATGACCTTGGGCAAGTCATTTTAATGAGCTTCAGTTTTCTCATCTGTAAAATGAGGTTGAACTACATGGCATCCAAATTCTCTTCCAGCTTTAAATTTATAATCCTGTGCCTCCAACTCTGTCTTCTCTTTCCTCACTTTAAGTCATCCCCTTATTTCTTTGTTTATTTTTAAGCTTCTTGGAGGGGGAATTAGTCATGCACTCTCCATTTCCACTAGTCCTAACCCTAGCCCCAGTCCCTCATTTCTAGATACTCTGTTCATATTTAGTCTTTCCATTCATACCAATGCCAGATTAATCTTCCTAAAAGACCATTTTAATCAGAACCCTCTGCTCTAGAACTTACTCTATAAATTTAACATTTAACTGCCTTTTCAAGTTCTCTATAACCTCATTCCACTGTATCTAACCTTACTTTCTATTACACCCCAACAGAAACCCTAAATAAGCTCTAATTAGATTAGTTTCCTTCCCTTCCCCACCTCAGCCCTCCATGCACATACATTTCCCAGCTCTGACCTTCATTGCTTTTCCCTTTCCTGGAATACCTTCCTTCTTCTCCATTTTCCCATATTTAACTCATTTTTCAGGTCCCAGAAGAAGTCATACCTCTTTTGTGACTCCTTCCCTAGGCACCAACTCACTTTGATCTTTGCTTTTCCTAATTCCTTTTGCACCTGTTGTCTCTATCAAACATTAAGCACTTTATTATATGCTAATTGTCACTGCTCTGTATAACTATATCTGTGGTGCCATTTAGTTTGGATCTGGAGAGAAGGGGGCATACTGCCAGCTCCCTCTAGCTGTAAGTCATTACATAAAGCCACTTAGTCCCAAACCCAACCAAACTGGCATTTCTACTGGATCATTATCATTACCACTTCTGCCTACTGGGAAAACCCTTGTGAAGGCAAGGCTATAAGGCTTCATCCCTCCCCCCTTTACTTTTTTACAAGATAGCTGCATTCAGCCAACCCCTTAAGTGATTCAAAAAAGAGATTTATAAAATGTACTACAGAAAAAAATATAACATGGAGCTAGAAAGAAGGAAGAGGAATTAATAGGTTTTTAAGTGGCAAAAGTTCTTATCATTGGTACCAACTCTAGGGTATCCATGCATTCTTCACAGAACCTTCCTGCCAAACCTTGGACCCCATCTTACCCTTATTATTTTTTTTCTTTTTCTGATTCTATTTTATTTATTTATTTTTCTCCCTTTTTAATTTTTTTAGTTTACATCATTCATTTCCACAAAGTTTTGAGTTGCAAATTTTCTCCCCATTTTTCTACTACCCTCCACCCCAAAACAGCAGTCCCACTGAATATCTCCTCCCCCAATCTGCTTTCTCCCATATCTTCCCATCCCCCCTCCGACTTTCCAGTAGGGCACAGTGTATCTCTATGCCCCAGTGCCTGTATATCTTATTTCCCAGTTACATGTAAAATAATAATAATAATATAAATTTTTTAAACATTTGATTTTATAACTTTGAATTCCAAATTCTTTCCCTTCCTACCTCATCACCCACCCTTACTGGGAAAATATGCAATTCAATTAGCCTTATTATTAATTCAGTTCTAATTCCCCTGCCATAGATTTGACTGTCCAGGTCACTACATCAGCATTCTGGATGAAATCTGCTCTTCTAGCCCTCAATTTGGGGGCACAGGAATCTAGGACCTAATCATGTCCTTCTTTACTACTTCAACCGAATCTATAGTGGTCTCTACTCTGCCACCTCAATTCCCAGATCCCAATGACGGTCACTTTTCCCTCTCTGGAGATCAGAGCTATCTCTGCCTGGATTATAGATCTTACCTCTCCAAAGTTCTCCCCTCCCTGGGCCAGCAAGAGCTGTTCTCTGTTTTATCTTGACTTTTTCTGGCCCACCTGAAGAGCCTTCTTCTGGCAGGATCTTTCCTAGTTGAAAGAGTCTTTAGTTTTATAATTGCTTCTTTCCCCTGTAAACTATACATCTCATGGCTTAGGGGCTTCAGACTCTGATCCACATAATTCTCACAGAATAACATCTTTCTCTAAGAATAAATTTGGTCTTGGTTTCTGAATTTATGAACCCTTAGAGTTCCACCCAAGCTTATCATTCCTTCGTTAAGCTGAGGTAACAGATACTCCCTAGGGCCAAGAGAAAGAGTACTGGATTTAGTCTGAAGACCTTAGTTAGAATACCAACTCCATTATTGACTATGTAAAGGAAATAAATCAAGGGAGTCTCAGGTCAAATTAAGGGGTTTCCTAAGCCACATGATATTACTCTAGGATATAGTGCATTGTATATAGTATAGTTACTGATTAAAGTGAAAAAAATTCTTTAGTCAACCTGAGAGAGATTGTGGGATATTATCCTTTGGATGAAAGTAATTTATGGGACACAGGGAATTTTCTAGGTATTGGTTGACCTTAATCACACCCTTATGGATTAAAAAAGCAGAAAACAAGCTAGTCCCACAAAACTTACACTCTCATCTCTTCACCTTCTCCTTTAGCATCTTCCTTAGTGTACCAAGGGGTAGAGGGGTAGGGGGTTGGGAAGTCCTAACCAGAACCAGTAATGGTGACTTAGGTTATAAGCATGTGCTATGGGGAGAGAATGCTTGCATGAAATCTGAGGAGGGAATTCAAGGACATTGCTTCTTGAAACTCAACTTTCTGCACAAAGGAGGAAAGATTATGAATTCCCTAGACAACATGATGCTGGTTTCTGTCCTTCTAGCAGAGAGAGATTTCTGGGGTAGCACCAGTTTTGAGATTTGCCTCAGAGGTTCAAGGTCAAGAGTTCCTGAGATCAAAAGTTCCAGGCTCTTATACTTGTAGAAGAGAAAAAAAGAAATTGTTGGATCATAATCCATGGAAAAGGAAGAAGACAGTTCATGTGTTCTACTTACAGCACAAAGTCAAATGTAAGGGTATGGAATAAAAAGCCTTCACATGTTGAGGGGTCAGGAAATGAAAGCAGGAAAGGCTTATGCAGATTCTAGGGTAAGAGTTCCTGATCTTTCTAAAAGACCATTACAGGACACTAACTAAGGGTTGGTTTAGCTATCATAATAGCTAAAAAGCAGCCAGTAATATATATCATGGGCAGCTAGGTAGCAGAGTGGATAAATGGCTGGACCTGGAGTCAAGAAGACCTGAGTTCAGATCTGGCCTCTGCAATGTGACCTTGGGCAAGTCACTTAACCCTGTATACCTCAGTTTGCTCATCTGTCAAATGAGCTGGAGAAGAAAATGGCAAACCACTCCAGTGTCTTTGCCAAGAAAACCCCAAATGGGGTCACAAAGAATCTGGAACAACTGAAATGACTGAATAACAACAAGAGGTGTACAACAGAGAAGAGGAGGCCCAGTTTCAGGATGAAGCCTGTAGTGAACCTATTAGAGGCATGACCTAGCTTGGCCACACGTGTTCCCTGAACATATGGCTCTTCCCACATGTGCCTCTTACATGTGCATTTCTGCATTTGTGACCTCTAATGTTGCTGTTTAAACCCAAGAATGCCAAAAACTGTTGGGGTGGGGTCTCTATCCACCCCAAAACTGTTGGGGTTTCATGATGTGCTGTGGTGGAACCATCTCAAAGAATTCAGAGTCACACCACCTCTAATCCAAGTGTAGGCATTTATTGAGATTGATGCTTCTCATGAAGCAGGCTAAATTCCAAGAGGAGCCAGCAACTTTAGAGAAAGCAAGATGGATTTTTATAGGGTAACGATGCAATTACATAACAGAAATTTACATAGAAGAGAGAAATATCATCAATATTAAAAAGGCAGGAGAAGTTTGTTAAGGGATTAGGTAATGGAGGAGGGGTCCCATCTGTGGTTCGGTGGTTAAACATTCAGGTCATTCGGCCCTCCAACTGGTTAGCTATTGTGGTTTTGTCTGGTCAAGATAGATAATTAGGTATTGTGGTCCTTTCCTTGAGCTAGGATGGATGATGTGATTGTGATTGAATACAATAACACACCTGCTTCTGTGGGAATGGGTCTGGGGGCAGTGACCAGGTAGAGGCAGTAGCTGGGTTCCCATCACATGGACAAACCTACTGTTTCTGTGGGAACTAAGAGCTCAGGGACCCACTGAGGGATGCCACTGGGATTCTACAACTATTTTTGTGGCCTTGGACAAATAGCACTCTGGACTTCAGTTTTCTCATCTGTAATATGGGATGGTTGGATTAGATGAATTCCGTGGATCTCTTCAAGCTCAAACTCAAAAACAGAAAAATGGCACCTGGGCCTACCACAATTAGCTATGCCCTCTAAGAACTTTTCAACTGGGTATTTGTTGTTGTCGTTGAATCATTTTCAGTTGTGTCCAACTTTTTGGGACTCCATTTGGGACAACTCCATTTGTTGATTTCTTGGCAAAGATACAGGAGTGCTTTGCCATTTCCTTTTCCAGCTCATTTTACAGATGAGGAAACTGAGGCAAATAGGATTAAGTACCTTGCTCAGAGTCACACAGCTAGTAAGTGTCTGAGGTCAGATGTGAACTCACAAAGAGGACCTGTCTTCTAGACTCTAGCCCTGGCACTTTATCCACTGCACCACCTAGATGCTTTCAACTGAGTATAGTTGTCTATATTCCGAGTCTCCAAATAAAGGCAAAGGTTCAAATTAATTCACGACCTATGTATGAGATATAACCAAGAAGAAGAATTCTTAGTTAATTTTAATAAGTTTGGGAATTCAATCATGATTGAAAAATAAATTTGGACAGGAATATTTCACTTGAACATTTGACAAACAGTCCAACAGTGTGTGTGTGTCGGTGTGTGTGTATACACATATATATGTCTGTTATACATAGATATATATCTGTAGACATATACATATTGTAGTAGCTAATGGAAAGTATAATTAGCAGAGCTTCTGAGCATTGGTGGTGCCAAAATTAAAAGTAGTTTAATGTAGGTGTTTGTAATAAAGGAAGTGGCAGCTGCACCAGTCAGCCAAATAACTAGAGTCTAAACTTAAACTAAGCTGCTTTTCATGGAAATTGGTTTTACATTTTGCACATTACTGTAGTTACTAATCCATCACCACTGATGTCTCTGACTTTATTCCTATAACCTTGACAATATAGCATCTCATCATTCCATTGGAATATAACCTCCTTGGGACAGCTGGGTGGTGCAGTGAATAGAGCACTAGCCCTGGAGTCAGGAGGACCCTCGTTCAGATTTGGCCTCTGGCCTCAGACAGTTGACACTTACTAGCTGTGTGACCCTGAGCAAGTCACTTAGCCCTGATTGCCTTGCTTTCCCCCTCCAAAAAAGAAAAAAACAGAAGATAATCTCCTTGTAAGTCGGGATTATTTCATTTATCATTGTATCTTCAGCACTTGGCATGGTGCCTAGCTCAGAGAAGGTATAAAGCCTTATTGATTGATTGACCATATGATTTCCACTCTTATTTGGTCGTACTGCCTTCCACATTGACCTTGCATTGTACGGAACTAGATATACCACTAATACAGTGTTCAAGGGGAAAAACACCAAAAATATTCAGACTCCTGTATTTCTATCCCAGCCTTCAAATATCCTGGGTACTTCTTGCTAGCAGGGCACCATCCACTTTGTAACTCAGTTGTTAAGTCTTTGCTCTCTGTGTCTCGATCAGATTCAAGTCAAATAGCATATAACCCTGAATGGATCATCACCTTCCTAATGTTTTGGATTCGCTTCATTTCCTCTCCTTTGTATCATCATCATTTGTGCAGGCTTTATAAAGCTCTTGGGAGCAGCTAGGTGATGCAATGGATAGAGTATCAGTGCTGGAGTCAGGAAGACCTGAGTTCAAATCCAGCCTCAAACACTTACTAGCTGTGTGACCCTGGGCAACTCACTTTACCCGATTTGCCTCAGTTCCCTCATCTGTAAAAATGAGCTGGAGAAGGCAGTGGAAAACCACTCTTGTATCTTTGCCAAGAAAACTCAGAGAAAGGATCCCAAAGTGTTGGACACAACTGGAAATTATTAAACAATAAATGATAAGGCTCTGAGGATCATTATTCCAACTCACACACACTCACTCATACAAATGAATCAGGTTCCCCAGAATAAGCCTACATCTCCCGCCTCGGGTTTCTAGCAGCACCAGTCAAGGATCAGATTGATTCCTTTTAATGCCTTTGGCTTCAGTCCACATTCCAGTGAGCTCTCCCCAATATTTATTGTCAATAATAATTATCTCCCTTATGTAATTAATAGCCTACAATGATTAGCAGCCCAGTATCATTCAATCATTCAACATCTATTAGCTTTCACAAAGGAATATTTGCTGAGCAGATCTAGTAAGATGATAATGATCAACATTTGCCTCCAAACCTGGAGGTATACTCTTCTCATACCACTTTGTTTCCTGGGGACTCAAACAAAGTACTGCTGGGACAAAGTAGTGGATAGAGGACGTAACCTGGTGTCAGGAAGACCTGAATTCAAATGCAGTCTTAAACACTTACTAGCTGTGTGACCTCGGCCAAGTCACTTAAACCTGTTTGCCTCAGTTTCCTCATCTGTAAAATGAGCTGGAGAGGAAATGGCAAAGCATTGCAGTATCTTTTCCAAGAAAGCCCCAAATGGGGTCATGGAAAGTCAGACACAACTGAATGACAACAAAGCCTCTGCCCCACGAAGTTCACTTCCCAACGCATGGGTCACTTCCTCCACTTAAAGGACCTGGCATTTTGGCTGCAAAGTAAATCTACTGCTAGGCTGCGTCCCATAGGTCCCTTTACAGGGCTGTACTACTGACCAAAAACTCTGGACTGGATTCTGATTCCCTGACCTCTGGTGGCTCACTGTCTTAATCTTCCAGAGTTCACAAAGGTGCAGACTACTGGCAAGCACAAGAAAGAAAACAGAAAAAGAAGCAACAGCTTAGCCCTGACTTCCTGGGCCATGAGCCCATGCCCAGATGAGGAGGCAAAGGTTGGAGGCCACTTCCCCCAACCAGAGGTTTACTCCTCACTCTGGCAGAGAAAAGAAAATGCCACCGCCTGTTGAGTGCTTGTTGAATGCCTTTTGAATGCATTCTCAAATCTGGCTCAGCAGCCGTTCAGAAAGCTCCCGTGCTTTTATGCAGTAAGCAGACCAGAAGCGATGCCCTGGCGGGCTGGGAAGTTCACATGGAGTTATATTAGCAGAGCCCTCTGCACATGCTCACAAGGAACCAGGTTCACTGGCCAGTCCCCACACCCCATTCTTCCTCCATGGCATTTCTGTACATAGCTTTACTCCCATTTAATCATAAATTCCCTGGAAGTCTGTATGAAGCGTAATTTCTTTTTTATCCTCAGTGCCTTGGACATAGTAGACCCTTAATAATGTTTTTTAATTGAATTGAAGAAAGATAATTCAAATCAGGCAAAAAGTTCTTTGCTATTGGGGCAGCTAGGTGGTAGAGTGATCAGAGTGGTGGACTTGAATTCAGGAAAACTTAAATTAACATTCTGCTATATGAATTTGAACAAGTATCTTAATCTCTTTTAGCCTCAGTTTTCTCATCTGTAAAATTGGGATAATAACAGTACCTACTCACAGATTATTGTGAGGACAAAATGAGATAATATGTGAAAAATGCTTTTCAAACCTTCCAGTGCTGTGGCACTTAATATATTATAAATATATCATATACTACATTTATATAAATGTGTTATTGTTGAGTCATTTCAGTCATAGCCAACTTTTCATGATTTTCTTGGCAAAGATACTGGAGTGATTTGCCATTTCCTTCTCCAGCTCATTATACAGATAAGGAAACTGAGGCAGACAGGGTTAAGTGACTTGCCCAGGGTCACACAGCTACTAAGTGTCTGAGGCCAGATTTGAACTCAGGAAGAAGAGTCTTCCTAACTCCACGTCCAGCACTCTATCTACTGTGCCACCTAGCTGCCCATTTTTTATAAATGTATATAAACTATGTTGTATTTATTATAATATATATATAATATATACATATTAGCTATCATTATTATTATCAGCTACCATTTATCACTGGCAGTATATCTAATTAATGATGTTGGGGCAAAACAGAGCAAAAGGAAATTGTCAGTAAGGTAATATTAATGTTAAAATTACAATGGTGCTCTCATTCTACAAATAAATAAGTCGTCATTCAGTCCTCCCCTCACCCCTCCATATCCATAGTCATAACTGCATGACCAGCTTCTAGCCTAGGCCTAAGTTAAACACTTTTCATTTTTGTGTAATCATCTGACTGGAACAGCTTTCAGGACTCTTTAAAAATTAATTTGCATTTTATGTCTGGTTGTCTAGTACTCCTCCGGGCCAGGATTAATTCACACTGGGAGAATTTTGATGTTATAAATGACCATTGTGGGACAGACTTTGATCTACCCTCTGGTGTTAACTAGCTGACTTTTATGCTGCGGGGACATCAAACAAGATAAAGAATTGACAGGAGCAGTTTCTGGCTGATCTCTGTAGGTAGGAGGATTACATGACTGAGAGGTTCTCCTCTGGCTACTGCAGTTCAGAGTAAGCTGAGAACGCTAGACCAGTATTCTTTGGGGAGGGGAATAGAATTGAGGAGCTCTTTCTGTGAATTGATTAATACTATGTATGCACACTTGATGGTTGTTTCTTGGGGGAAACAGCCCTCTTCTCCCCAGTTCATGGCTTCCCAAATATGATTTAGCCACACCCCAGGGTGTCCAGTCTTTTCTATGGATAGCAATGGAATTAATTTTAATTGAAAAACAAAAAATTAATTTTAAAATAATTATTTGCAAAATATTACTTGGTGGAGGCAAAGGAGAAGAGAGACTGTGGAATAACCAGTCTGAGTTTCCATTACCTAGACATATTGGGAATCACTGGCCTCATGCCTTTATTACTTGTTTCCCAGAGTGGGAGAGCAGGGGAGGGGAAAAGGACTGCATACAGCCTTCACATGATGCACTGTGTTCTTCTGAATTCTATTTGATCTCCATAATGATCATTTAAGAGCATTGAAGTCTACTTCCAGGCCTTCGATGTTTCTGCTTTCCTACTAGTAAAACCCCCTTCTTTTTTTTTAATGGTCTCTGAATTCTTTCCTTTATTTCCAGATGGAGAACTTTCTATATCCAGTGAAGATGGATCACTGGAGAATGGTCAGTCCTTGAGCTCTAGCCAGCTTTCACTTCCTGCCCTATCAGAAATGGAACCAGTTCCGATGCCCAGGGATCCCTGCTCTTATGAGGTGCTCCAACCCTCAGACATCATGGATGGGACAGGTAATGCCTTCCTTGTCATGAACAGAATCAGGTTGAAAAGGTAATGAGGATTTCTCAGTAGTATGGTACATGGGTTCTTAATCCTGACTTGCTTCAAATTTCTATGCATACTGAGGATGAAGATCAGGAAATGCAGATGAGTCATGATCAATCAATCAATATATTCAAGCAAAAAAAATCAGTTTCTAACGTTTGCAGAAGTATTGGTTTTGAGTGTTTTGTTTAATAAATTTTTAATTCAATGATGTTTGGGATTGGGATTTTTTTAATCTTTTAAAATCTTTTTCTCTTTAAGAATGGAATTCTTTTCTTGACAACATTAGTATTTTTAAATGGGATAGTGGATTTTCCTAATCATTTCTACTGTTACTTTGGAGCAGATGAATTCTAGGATCCTGCTGTTTATAATATACTTTAACCACCTTCTACACTTGCCATGTTCTTTGTCTTTGAAATGCACTTTTCTTCCCCTCCAAGTGGACCAAAAATAACTTCTCATGGTGATTCAGGTTTTTAGTTTGCTAATAGATAACTTAAAAGATGTCTCACCCTTGCCTTTTAGCCTCAGTCTTGTTCTGATATGGGTTGGGGTACTAATATCCCATCTTTTAAAGGGTTTTAGGAATGGTGGTGAATGTCCAGAATCCACCTAAGCATCCGGATAGGTTCCTCATTCTTGGCACGTGAAGGAATGTTTCCCCTCAAGGACTAGACCAAGGCGAAGCACCTCTTAAAGGGTGTGATACTTGAGTAGAACATCTCTCTCTATATTATGTACTGAGCTTCAAGCAATTTGGGAGCAGATACAGCAGGAGAAAAGAAAAATGTGTTTTTAAAAATGAATTTCTAGTGCCTTGCTTTTGACACTGATGAGCCCCTTTTCCATCTGTATGACCAGAATTGATGACAATAATGTGTCCAAAGATAAAGAGATAATTTGGCATTCTCATTGACACATTGAACTAATTACCATACATTAAAAGACCTTGGTTTGAATAGAGGAAAAGGGGGTAAGAAATCATTTCTATAATGTCATGTTATGACTAAGTGATAAAAAGCTGGAGGAATGTTGCAATGAAACTTGTATAATTCCAAAGATGACTTGAGATTACTCTACAGTTTCTGGTCTGGAGGTTTTGTCTCATTCACAGGTTTCATTGCAGGTGGTTATTCAAGTTCCAGCCCACTGAGAAAAAATGTTTTGTCTTTTGACTTTTCTAGGATAATAAGATAGCAAGCAGGTGGCATGTTGGTCTCCTTGAGAATCTAAGTTCCCAACTTAGTGGCTGACATTCAGCCATCACTGTATGTGGTCCTAGAGGAGTGTCTCTAGCTGGCTTCCTTAGGTATGTGGTATGCATCATGGCTAGCTGAGTCTCCCTTCTGTGTTCTAATTATTATAACCTGCTCTAGAGCTCTGGAGAGAGAAGGTGAAGGAGAAGCGGAGGAGAAGAGAGGGAGAGGAAACAGAGAGAGAGGGGGGGAGACAGAAGCAGAGGAGAGGAGAGGAAAGAAGGGAGGAGAAGAAAGGAGAGAAGAAGAGAGGAGAGGAATGATTGGCTCAAACAGGTCAGTGATGGTTCCACTTTGTTCTGTTGTCTGCTGAAAGCATCAAAAGACCAGAGGGAAAGGCAGCTCTAAATGACTGTTAGGGTTTCAGAAATGTCCTCACTGTTTAAGTATAATGATGTCAGACTCCAGTGCAATGCATCCAAAAACTTCTGAATATAGAGATGGAAATCTGAAGGCTTTTTTGATGGTGTTATGAAAATATTTGTTCCCCTTTTTCCATTCTCTTCTGTGTTCTCTCCCTTTTTTTCTTGCTCTTTTTTTTCCTCCTTTCTTTAATTATCTTCCCTCTTACCCTTTCTTTCAACAAAGCTTTGTTTTTCTTTTCTTGGTTTTCTAGGTATGTATAATGAAGTTGAGTGTTCTCTTCTCTTAGTCGTGTTGATAACATGTGTCCACAATGTGCTATGTTCTTTGTCCTGGCTGCTGCTGTTATCTGCTACCTTGCTTGTAACGTTGTTGTGTGTATAATGTGGTTGTGCCCTCCAGTGTCTGAAGAAAGTCCCTCAGCCAGTGAGTCCGGAGTCCTCCTGTCCCAAGATCCTTCAGCTAAACCAGTCCTGCTACTTCCCCCCAAAAAAACTGCTGCTTTCCCTGGAGACCATGAGGAGACCCCAGTGAAACAGTTGCCCCTCCTCAAGCAGCCCCCTGCCCTGCCTCCTAAACCCATTGCCAGGATTGCCAACCATTTAACGGGTAAGTAAAGACTATCTCTGGAGGACCCCCTCCCTTCAAGGGATGGTTCAGTCCCACATGGAGATTTGAATGTGTCTCTCCAGGGCAATTGTTTTTCATAATGTAGATATATCTCCATGTCCCTTGCTTTGGGGGTCTGGATTTGTGCATCAGCATGCACAAACATACACCCACTAGTCTTCCACAAAAAGTTAAGGAGCCCCTCTGTGTTTGTACCTGTCAATGTGCGCTTTTGTATTCATGGGAAAAATCCCAAAGTGTTTTCCTTTCTGGGTTTATTCCATTTAGCTTTGGAATGTTTACAAAGATAAGACAGATTTCTTTTACCTTTCTATTTAATAGCTGGGGTCTGGCTAGATTTTCCACCTTTCTCTTCAAATTTTGCTCGGAAAGTCTAGTTTACTTTTCATATTGTTTTATCATGAGATTATCTTTCCTCCATTTTTGTAATCTCAGATAGCAAGCTGCGATGAAATGACTTGGGGACTTCTATTTTAACAGAGAATAGGCTTTGATATGTAGACCTAAAATATTCTCTACATTTTCATTTTTAAGTGCTACTTAATGAATGTGCCTACGATTATTAAAATACTCAGGTAGAAAAATTAACTGTGTTTCACAAATGAATAGGAAGATCACTTTATGGTCTAGGAATGGGGTATAATTGGTGAGGAAAAAAGACATTTGAGAGTTGTTTTTGCATTGTTGATGAGATGTCATCTTATGTAGGTATAATCACTTGTCAGTAAAAGCCAGGAATGTTTTTTTACAAATAGTATCTAAGCAACTTACTACATTCTTTTTAGACAAATTAAGCTGGAGGAGGAAGACAATATTCAAGTATTGTACAGATGGAATAAACTGAGATGCAGAAAAATTCATTGATTTTTTTATACCAATAGCAGCTCACGAGAAAAGTTAGCATCATGTGCCCATCTCTTTCCCAGCTTCTTGCTCGGGGTGCCATTCAGAAAGGCAAAATGGTACTCCAAAAGTACTGACCTTCCATCAGAAGGTTATTTTTTTTCTATGAGTATAGCTCACTTTATATAACAGCAGTATTCCCCAGAACTTATATGAGCCAAATTTCATTGATTCATCAGACAGATATTTAGCATCTAGGTGATAGTAAATGTCTGAGACAAAATACAAGATGCAATGTGACATAGGAAGACCTAGCTTTAAGTCCTATCTCTGATACTGTTGACTGTGTGATCTTGGGCAAGTCACTTGACATCTCAGTGACCCCAAGGAATACTCAGGGGTTTTTAATTCTCTGTGTGTCATGGACCCCTTTGGCAGTTTGGTGAAGATTGCGAACCTCTTCTCAGAATAATGCTTTTAAATATATAAAATAAAATATATAGGTTTGCAAAGATAACCAATTATATTGACGTAATTATTTAAATCTTAAAAAAAAAACCTTTACAGATCTCACCCTCCCCCAGTATAATGTGCATTGGTATTTCTATGCCAGAATTTTCCCACAATGGTGAAATCATCAGTCTGGAATAAAAAAACTTTTTAAAAATATTTTCTTATACTGTGATAAGTGCTAAAATTTTGCAGAACAGTCCCTGCCTTCCACAATCTAGATGGTGATACAACATGCAGACAAGAAATAGAAATCCCTAAATGAGTGATAGACAAAATGCATATTGGTATTTGAGGGAAGGAGGAGACTGCTGTGGGCTAGAATAATTATGGAAGGCATTATAGAAGAGTTGGGCTTCTACCCAGGCCTTGAAATTTGCATGGGATTTAGCTGAGTACAGGGGAGGAAAATGGACATTCTAAAAGAAGAGAAGAGCTTTGAGTTGGGAATGAGCAAATCATTTTCCAAGAACAGTGGAGATGCTGTCTTGGCTGGGGAAGGCTGTATGTTGGGGAGTAATGAATGGAAGCTAAGTTTTGATAATAGGACACAATGAAATTATGGAGAGTTCTGAATTCTAGCCCAAATAGTTTGGACTTTGTCTTGCATTGCTCCTGCATCGCAGGAGACCACCAGAGTTTTCCAACCAAGGGAGCATCATGATGAAAGTGATTTCGAAAGATGAAATCTAAGCAAGTGAGAGACTAGAAGTGGGGAGACCTGTTAGCATGGGAAGATATTCTAGGCAGAGTGCCTAGAGGTGGCAGTGGGGATGAAAAGAAGGATCTGATTGAAAATGAAAGAAGCATTTCAAAGGAAGAATCAACAGGACTTTCTGGATTCAGCTTATGAAGCTTATGCTTTCATTTATTGTTTTGCAAATTCATATTTTTGTTCATTGGACTTTTGTAAAAGTAAGGACATATTTTTATTCTAAGTACAAGCCCTGGAGAAAGACAGTTGCTGGCAGTGATCATTCTGGTATACACAGTTCTCCTTTGAAGTAAGAAAGGGGGTAGGGATGTGTAAATTAGCCCAAAGTCTCCAGCCTAATTTATTCTTTCCCAGGAATAGCATGTTGCTATTATCGGTAAACTTTACCTCTACGTACCCAGCCTTAATGAACCAAAGCATTTGAAGGGTAATAGGCTTATCCTAATGTTCTCAGCAGCCTTTAGAAATATGGTGGAAAGATGAGGGAGGAGAAAGACGTGTCTACATGTGGTATGTCTTGTGCTATCCTTTTGGGTTTTCACTTAATTGGACTTGCATAATCTATGTAAGTGAGCAATCAGTCATAATGAATCAGCATCACCATGAGGCAACTACATTAACCCTATTCTGTTGCTAATTACTCCAGAGACATCTGCAGGTTTTGATTGAAAGAATTAATAAAGTAAGGGTTCTGGAACTCTATATAGAGACTCCTAACTTCTCCTGAGTATGTGTGTTTTCATTGTCTGATATTCCAGTGACATTTTTGAAAAGGGGACAGAGGACAGATTAAGAGACACCAAGCATGACTAATGGAGAGTGACAGTGGTTAATGATCTGGTAGCATTCTGGAGAAAATGTGTTCCAGGAATGGTTTTCATTCCAGGTATGTGACCAATGAGAGGATGACAGAAGTATTGCTGAGATTTGGCTCTCTTTTCCATTTGGCCATGAAAATGATGATAATGAAAATGAGGGCATTCTTTTCCTTACCAATTCCCTCTACATTCTTCATTCAAATGGAAAGGAGCTCCTCTTTCCCAACTCTTTGCCTTTCCTCACCTTATTGACCCTAACTCCCCTCTCTTTTAATAAAAAAAAATGGCGGCCTGGGTTGTTAGCAGGGTGAAGAATTCCCTCCACTGACACAAGTCAGCATCTCATCTGTTATTTCTGTTCTAGAGAATTGCCCCAGGAAATGGAGAGATTAATGCTCATGGCCATGCAGTTAGTGTATGTCAGAGTCAACACTGGAATACAGGTCTTCCTGAAGCCAAAGCTTTACCAGGACTGAATCAGTGGATGCTTTTCTCCAAAACTTAAAAATCTCCCCCTTACCTTTGTTTTTGGACTGCAGAGAAACAGTATATAGTTCTTTAAAAAAGAAAGTATTCTGGTAGTGCTTAGCCTTGTTGGACTGTGAAAAGAAGGAATTTTGCTGTGTTTGAATTTTAAAGACGCTTTCTCCTGATTACAGGCCTGTAAGGTTCAGACATGACAGCTGAGAAACAGGGATAAATCACATGGGGAACACTTGGCTGCAATTAGGGAGAAAAAAAAACCTATGGAAGGAAACCATCATGGATTCTTGTAAACAAAGGCTTTGGGTAATGTGAACCTGCCCAGGGCTGAGCTGTGCTATCTATACATGGACACTTACTGCATTATCAAAACTTGGCTGATTGCTAGTTATAATGTTAACTACAAATTTACCTGACAAGTAGTCTTCTTTAACCTCTAGTATTTCTAACTCCAGCATTTAAGTGTATTTAATGAGAATCTGTCACCCAATTCTCATTAAACCAGGGTTAATGTTCTAATGTGTGACAGATAGATAAAGATAGACATAGATATAGAGATATATGTCTTTCAAACTATGTGGTCATTCTCAAAGTTAGGGTCTTTTCTTCCTTCATTCCTTCCTTCCTGCCTTCTTTCCTTCCTCCCTTCCCTTTCTTCTTTCCTCCCTCCTTCCCTTCTCTCCTCCCCTCCCTTCTTTCCTTCCTTCCTTTCTTTTCCCTTCATTCCTTCTTCCTTCTCTCCCTGTTTTCCTCTCCTTTTTCCTTTTTTTCTCTTGTTTTCCTCCCTCTTCTTTTTCTCAGACATGAAGTCCCTTCCAACCCCAAGAGTTGCTTCTCCACCCTGCCCCCAGAAGACATATCCCAACTATCTCAGCCTCTTCCTTATGAACCAGCACTATACTGTAACAGAAAGAAGGAAGATAGAAGTTAAGTCCCTGGGACCTTGAATTTTACCCCTTCTTCAATAGGAGAACCAGAAAGATGGCTTTATGAGAATCCCTTCTTTATAGTCAGTTTCCTAAAAGCTTTGGCATAATCTAAAGTTGTCTAATAAAACACTGTCAATTAGACCAAAGTCTCAACCCCAAATAAAATATACTGATATTTCCTAGTCTAATACCAAAATGTATATCTATTGAAAGTATTAACTATAAATTATGATTCTGTCCTTTATCACTAACCCTAAAGATTCAGATACAAACTAACCTCCCCTTTGCCACAGGATTTTATTGGATTGGGTCAAACGAGAATCCCAGTGCCAGAAATTATCCCTAAAAGTTGGGAACCAACTCACAGCTCAAGGCTATTTGTGCAACAAAGAGAATGTTGACTTAAGGGGAAAATGGTGTTTTCTGCTTTGTACTATTTCCCAGAAGAAAGGGAGAATGAAGTTTATCCTACCCAGTTCAAGCATTCTTGAGGAAGAGAAGCATATATGATGTTTCTTCAGTTTAAATAAATTCAGTAGAATTTTCTGCTCAATACTCCAGCTGTTAACCTCACATATCCATAGTCTCAGGGTCATACTCTTCATTCTACCTAAAGGTACTTTCAGTCAATTTCTTGTCTGGTCAGGTCCCACGTAAGATCATGGTTTCCATCTGTGCTCCAAGTTTAGACTAACTACAGGTTCCAAAAGCCATAGATATGTAATTTAGAAAGACTGATGAACCTATCCTTCTGATCTAATCACCCTCGTTGTAAAGTACCTTCTTTCTCAAGTATACTATGGTGATAAAAGGGATGAGGGATAGGTTGTTGACACACCTATTATGACATCACCACAAAGACTAGAGACTCTTACTTGTGGATCAATAATGACGTTATTACCATGTTAATAGGAAAAGGCTGCCTGTGGGGAAAGAGTAATGGTGATCCTGGAGGCCCCTCTACATAAAAACATACAGCATTTTCTTGTGATCCAGAAAACCTAGTTTTAATTTTTCTAGTAAGTTTGCTTTTTGAGTTTTGCTTTTTGGATTTGCTTTTTCTCTCTTCAAAATGCAGAAGATAAGTTAATACCTTAGATGCATCAGAACTACGTGTGGAATTCCTAATGGCTAATCCTGAATTAAAGCCCAAAGGCTTTCTTAAAATTCTGGTCTATGTTGTCAGAACCAGGATGGATATGGATCTACTAAGAACAAGTCATGGCAAAATTGTTTGCCTTTTTAGATAGAATCATTATTAGTAAATCAGAAGAATAACATAGACATAGGATGAGTCTTGATTTCGTCCAGAAAACTGAGAAAACTTCTATGAGAAGATGTGCTGTTTGTTGAACTGAAATGGACTGAGGTAGGTTAAATGGTATAATGAGAGGTGGATGATCATCCAAATATTTAGGAAGGAGAAAGGAGTAAACATTTATATAGAACCTGCTAGGTGCCAGACACAAAACCAAGTACTTTACAAATATTGTCTCATCTAATCTTCACAACAGTCTGAGAGGTAAATGTTGTTATCATCTGCATTTTACAGTTGAGAAAATTGAGGCAAAGAGAGATTAAGTGACTTACCCTGGGTTATACAGCTAGAAAGTATCAAAGGCTGGGTTTGAACTCAGATCTTCCTGGCTCCAGACCCAATGCTCTATCCACTATGCCACCTAATTGCCTATAGATTTAGATCTGCACTTGCTGAACAGCAATAACTGGAGTGTATTGATTAGTCTGGAGGGAGGTCTCTCGAGTGACATAGGCTCAATCGTTGAATCAATCATGTTGAACATTATTAACCACTTGTGAAAAAAATAATAACAGAATATTTGTTTATCAGATTTACAGTTTAAAAAAAAAGAAAGATAAGAGAGAAGGTTACTACCATAAATGGCTACCACCATCGAAATTCGAAACAGTTTCAGCAGGTTGTACACTGAGTTTAAACCAAAATAACAACAATAATAGCAACTATAACTTTAAAGGGATAAATGTAAAGCCATATATTATAAGGTCTTTTTTTTATTCAGTTGCAAAAGTACAAGATAGATCAGACCAGGTAGCAGTTCATATGAAAAAGATCTGAAGATTTCATCTCATCACAAAGTTGAAATGAGCCAACAGTGTGATATGATTGTTGAGAAAAATAACAAAATCTAATATTGCAGAATCCAAATGGAAGAAGGGTTCCCTGTAGACCAGGAATATGCTTAACTCTTTTTGTGTCTTAGACTCCTTTGTCAGTCTGGTGAAGCCTATGAACTCCTTCTCAAAATAATTATTTTAAGCACATGAAATAAAATATATAAGATTACAAAGGAAACCAATGATATTGAAATACAATTATTAAAAATTTTTTAAGTAACATGACAAACCCCAGGCTAAGAACTCTTACTTATGGTGAGGTCCTCTTCAGTACTCCTGTGTTCAGATGACATTGTGTTGATTACATCCAGACACAAAACATGGTAGAACATCCTAAATGAAATTCTTGACCACTCAAAATAATCCAGCCTAGCAATACACATAGGAAAATCTAAGGGAATGAAGAATGCTAACTGTCCAAAGCATGTCACATAATTTAACAAATAACCCAAAGAGCTGTTCTCTTACATACCTTGGACAGCGTATGGATGGTCACTGAATTGGACCCAAAATCCAAGAGAAGAATGGGAAAGGCTTTGGGAAGTTGTGTTTAATGGCCTGAAGCTTCTCTCAAAAACCAAGGGTTTTTAGCATCATTATTCTTCTGGTGATGCCATATGACTGTGAGTCATGGAATGCCAAAGTCTCCAAGGAATTAAAAATTCAGTGGCCCTAAAGAGTAATGCAGACATGAATAAGCTCTAACATCTTACCAATGAAGAATAATGAAGAAGCAGAATAAAGATTGTGATCAGAGAGATGGGAGCCTGTAAAGATAGATGAGCTACTCGTGCAGCAAGGGTAAGAGATAACTGGTGTTGTAGCTTACACACAGTACTACAGTGGCATCCATGTAACATTAATAATAAGAAATGTAGAGGGCTCCAAGAAGTTGGATGGACTTCCTATGGAGGACTTATTGGATGATAGAGACAAGAGTCATGTAATATGAGAAGTATAAATGGCTTACAATCTGTACCTCTGGTACCCATATAGTGAGATCACTGAACCACTAACATATTGAAGTAATATTCAGAATATGAGAACCAGTAGGCCTTTTATACTCTGAGATGGTCAGATTATGTCCTGGAGAGTTGTGTTTGATTCAGAAATCATATTTTATGAAGGATATTGACAAACTGGAATGTATCCAAAATAGCCAGGTTTGATTTGGAGGTGAAATGATAACACTCATAAGTAATTGAACAGTTATTGAACTGAAGGTAATGTGGCCTAATATAGAAAGGATATGCAACAAGGACACAGTGGTACTTGGCTTCTATAACCATGGCCCCTCTTATCTCCATATGGAAGTCTGTGACTGACCAGCAAGGAAGGGTGAGGTGACTCAAGTGGTCTTCAGACATTCACCAAATTGGAGGGTAGAACTTCTACTCATACCATGTGAGTAGAACTTTTATGCTTAAAAGTGACCAGGATTCTGCCTCAAGGGAGGCAGGAATCTGAACTAATTCCCATTGGGTGGTGACAGTGAGGGGAAGAACCTTGGTAGATATTGGTCCTATCACACAGGACTGTAAGTGGTCCAGAAGCCATGTCATTATAAAGAGTAGCTGAAAGAAAGAACTTGGGGGAGGGAGAGAGGGGAACAAAGGGAGATGATAGCTATCCCCATATGTTTGAAGAGCTGTCTTACAGAAGAAAAGAAGTGTTGTTCTGTACTGCTCCGAAAGAAACAATGAAGACCAGTAGACCTAATTTTATTTTGGCTTATCATAGGCCAGACCTAAGTTCTAGCAATTTAAGCTATTTAACAATAGAATGAGCTGCTTTTTGAAAGAGGAAGTTCTCCATTGCTAGAAGAATTCAGGTGGGAAGATAGATGACTGATGGTGAGGGTTCAGTAGAAAGAATTTTTTGCACTGTGTGAGAGAGATTAAACAAGATAGTCTCAGAGGTTCCTTCTAGTTCTAAATTTTATGATTTTCTCATATATGTTACTAGCTATGGAGAAATCTGGGTTGCCCCATATTTTCTAGTGTAATCTATATGCCCTCTTTGGACATCTAGGTGGCACAGTGGGCTGGAGTCAGGAAGACTCAACTAAGTTCAAATCTGGCCTCAGACACTTAGTAGCTTTGTGACCCAGAGCAAGTCATTTAATCCTTTTTGCCTCAGTTTTCTTGTCTGTAAAATGATCTGGGAAGGAAGTGGAAAATCACTCCAGTGTCTTTGCCAAGAAAGTCCCAAATGGAGTCACAAAGAGTAGGACACAACTAAAGAACGAAATAACATTTACCCTCTTAATCCCGAAAAAAAACAAAAACTTTATGACAAATAATTACAAATTAATTATGTGTCATTTCAGTTACAAAGTGCCTTATTTCATTACCTCATTTAATCCTCACAATGATCACTGTGAGGAAGGTAGTGGAAGGTATTATTGACCTCATTTCACACATGAGGAAACTAAGGTATTAAGAGGTTAAATGACTACATAACCTTCCAGCTGTCTCTCTCTGTCTCTGTCTCTATCTCTCTGTGTCTCTCTCTGTCTGTCTGTCTGTCTCTCTCTGTCGTCTCTCTCTCACTCTCTCTGTCTCTCTCTTTCTCCCCTTGGTAATACTGTTTTTCAAAATAATGTAAGTTCTCATCCAGAGTCAAACTCATGGCCCATCCAGGCCAATATTTAGGTTCTAAATATAATAATAACTACTATCATTTATATAGTACCTTTCAGATTCACAAAGTACTTTACATATGTTATTTCCTTTATTCCTCACAAGGCTAAAAGGAAAGTGCCTGATCAAAGTGTATTATTCTTGAGATAAGTTGCTGTAGTCTTTTTGCTAGTATTTTATTTAGAATTTTTGCATCTATATTCATGAGGGAGATTGGTCTATAATTTTCTTTCTCTGTTTTATCTCTTCCTGATTTAGGTATCAGTACCATATTTGTGTCATTAAAAGAATTTGGTAGGATTCCTTCTTCACTAATTTTCCCAAATAGTTTGTAGAGTATTGGAATCAATTGTTCTTTAAATGTTTGATAGAATTCACTAGTGAATCCATCTGGCCCTGGAGATTTTTTCCTAGGGAGCTGACTGATGGCTTGTTCAATTTCTTTTTATGAGATGGGATTATTTAAGTAATTTACTTCCTCTTCAGTTAATCTGGGCAACTTGTATGTTTGTAAATATTCATCCATTTCCCTAAGATTGTCAAATTTATGTGCATACAATTGGGAAAAATAATTCCTAATTATTGTTTTGATTTCCTCTTCATTGGAGGTAGATTCACCCTTTTCATTGTTGATACTCATAATTTGGTTTTCTTCTTTCTTTTTTTTATCATATTGACTAAGGGTCTATCAATTTTGTTGGTTTTTTCATAAAACCAGCTCTTGGTGTTATTTATTAATTCAATAGTTTTCTTAATTTCAATTTTATTAATCTCTCCTTTTGTCTTCAATATTTCTAATTTAGTATTTAATTGGGGATTTTGAATTTGTTCTTTTTCTAGGTTTTTTAATTGCATGCCCAATTCGTTGAGCTCCCTTTTCTCTAATTTAATCACGTATGCACTCAGGGATATAAAACTTCCCCTAAGAACTGCCTTTAATGCATCCCACAGATTTTGGTATGTTGTCTCATTATTATCATTCTCTTGAATGAAATTACTGATTGTTTCTATAATTTCTTGTTTGACCCACTCATTCTTTAGGATTAAATTGTTTAATTTCCAATTAGTTTTTAGTCTGTTTTTCCCTGGCCCTTTATTGCATATAATTTTTATTGCATCGTGATCTGAGAAGGGTGAATTTAATATTTCTGCCTTACTGCATAGAATTGTGAGGTTTTTATGCCCTAGAACATTGTCAGTTTTTGAGTATGTGCCATGAACCGCTGAGAAGAAAGTATGTTCCTTTTTATCCCCATTCAGTTTTCTCCAGAGATCTATCATACCTATCCTCTCTAAAATCCTGTTCACCTCCTTAACTTCTTTCTTGTTTATTTTGAGTTGGATTTGTCAAGTTCAGATAGGGGGAGATTAAGGTCTCCCACTAGTATAGTTTTGCTATCTATTTCTTCCTCTAATTCCTTTACCTTCTCCTCTAGGAATTTGGATGCTACACCACTTGGTGCATATATGTTAAGTAATGATATTGCTTCATTCTCGATGGTGCCTTTTAACAGTATATAGTTTCCTTCCTTATCTCTTTTAATTAGGTCAATTTTTGCTTTTGCTTTATCTGAGATAAGGATTGCTACCCCTGCTTTTTTTACTTTAGCTGAGGCATGATATATTTTATTCTAACCTTTTACCTTTACCTTGTGAGTATCCCTCTGTTTCATATGTGTTTCTTGTAAACAGCATATTGTAGGATTATGATTTCTAATCCATTCTGCTATCCATCTCCGTTTTATGGGAGAATTCATTCCATTCACATTTACAGTTATGATTGTTATCTGTTTCTTTCCCTCCATCCTATTCCTGCTCCTGTTAATGTTCATATTTTCCCTCCCTTCTCCCTTCCCCACCTTAATAGTTTTCCTTTTGACCACTGCCTCCCTCAGTGTTCCCTTTTCAGCCTCCCTCCCTTTTCCTCCCCTTTCCCCTTACTACTTCCCTCCCTACAAACCACTCCCACCCCCCTTTCATAACCCTTTCCCCCTCCTACTGCCTGTAGGATATTTTTATACTTAATGAAGTATGCTATTTCTTCTTCACATCAAGAGTGACAGGAACAAATCTCATGCGAAGCTCCTCTCCCTCCCCTCTTTCCCTCTAAAATGGTACTTTTTGTATTTCTTCTCCATAGAGTCCTATGCTTAACTGGTTGTTATTCCCTCCTTGTACCAGAACCAATGAGGGATAAGCTCATATGCTTCCCAACTCCCTCCCTTTTTTTCCTCTGCTATACAGTTTTTTTTACGCCTCTATGTGTGGCATAATTTACCCTTTTTCCACTTCAACCATTCCCTTTCTTCCATTGCAGTCCCTTTGTAGCCCTTAATAAGATTTTTTTTAATTGTCATTTTGTGATTTTATAGTCATACCCTCTACTTGTCTATAACCAGTTTGCTCTTATCAAATAGCAGGGTGTGTGTGTGTGTGTGTGTGTGTGTGTGTGTGTGTGTGTGTGTCTGTTCTCCTTGTTTACCTTTCTAAGTCATTGTTGCATCTCGTAATTGGAGGTTGAATTTTCCATTGAATTCTGGCTTTTTTATCAAGAAGGTCTGGAACTCTGTTATATTGTTGAATGACCATCTCTTTGCCTGGAAGAATATGCTCAGTCTCGCTGAGTATGTGATCCTTGGTTGTAAACCGAGCTCTTTTGACTTCCAGAAAATTGTATTCTACTGCCTCCGATCTTTCAGTGTAGAGGCTGCCAAATCCTGTGCAGTCCTCACTGTGGACCCTCGATATTTGAATTGTTTCTTTCTGCTGCTTGAAGTATTTTCTCTTTTATCTGGTAGTTCTGGAGTTTGGCCACAACATTTCGAGGACTTTTCAGTTTGGGATCTCTTTCAGCAGGTGTCTGGTGGATTCTCTCGATTTCTATTTTCCCCTCAGGTTCTAGTATCTCAGGGCAGTTTTCCTTAACAAGCTCTTGGAGAATGTTGTCCAGGCTCATTTTTTCATCATAATTTTCTTGTAGGCCTATGATTCTCAGATTATCTCTCCTGGATCTGTTTTCCAGGTCAGTTATTTTTTCTTTGAGGTATTTTACCTCTTTTTCTAATTTTTCATTCTTGTTGTTTTGCTTGACTAATTCTTGGTTCCTCATAGAGTTATTTGTTTCCATTTGGTTAATTCTAGTTTTTAGCAAATCATTTTCCTTGGTTAATTTTTGAAGCTCCTTTTCCATATCATACACTTTTCTTTTTAGAGAGATGTTTTCCTCATTATAATGTTTTTCTAATTCTATTTTCATTTTGAAAGAATTATTCATTTTGTTTTCTATCTCTCTCATTTTGTTTTCAAAGTTCCTTTTGATCTCATCTAGGAGAGCCTCCTGTGCTTGGGACCCATTCCCTGTTGAAGTTTCAGCTTTGGGTGTGGAGTCCACATTGTCTCCCTCTGAGGTTGGTTCCTTCCTCTGAGGATAGTAGGACTCCAGAGTCTTTGTCTTTGTAGTCTGCTTTCTACCCATTTTGAGGCAGGATCCTAGCCACGCTCTTCCTCTAGGATCCCAAGCCTTTTCTATAGAGGGTTTTGCCCTGGGGCAAGAGTTACTATGTTTTCAGGGTCAGAGGGGGGGTTTGGAGCAAGTGAGGTTCACTCTGTCATCCTAGTCTTTGGAGGTCCTGAAAGGGGCTTTTTAAAAAAAATTTCTGGGCTATGAAGTGGTAGCCCCAGGAGTGTTTGCTGTCCAGGACAGGGGCCCCTGTATTTGCTTCTTACCTTGCTCTTTCCAGTCCCAGCCCTTTGGTGATAGGCCTGGTAGTGGACCTTGTGGTTGGTGGGAAGACTTGCCCTCCGAGTTGATCAGGCCCCTTCCAGGCCTACATCTGCCAGCCGCGCCGTGCCTTCCTGGCCTGCCCCTGCATCTGCCGGCCGTGCCGCCTAAAACTCTTGAATAATGAATTCTCTAAACCTACCAACTGTCATAAGGGGTAGTACTATCTTCTATGACTTACATTTACTTCTTTCCATTTCCAAAGAGGTATCCCCTATTTCTAGTATTCTGGGATTGGATAAGAATTCCGTGCTCATTCTTAACATATTTGTCATGATTTTATTAGCTTTGCTCCCGGTCCATCTCAGTCACTGCCTATCCATACTGATCATCCCTACTCATTTTAATCTGTCCACACAAAGCAGTGCTCTCTCTGATCCACCCCATCTCTTCAGTCATTATAGATAACCACATCTGTGCTTTCTCTCCATCTCATGTCTGCCCAGAATCTTAGGCCAATAATAAGTCAGGCAAAAATCGTTATCTATTTAAGATACAGACCATCCCTACCTCTCTTGCTTTCCCTGCCCTTTGCCCCGAAATGCCTACCCCCCAAAAAAAAACTGTAAAGATAATGCTATAGTATGTTCTGATGTGTATATTTTACAAAATCATGAGGTTGTTGGTCATCAGTAGGTTATTACTTGTGAAAAGGGCAGCTTCTGGATTATTTGTTGTTCAGTTGTGTCCAACTCATCATGACCCAATGGACCATATCACACCAATGCTGTCCTTGGGGTTTTCTTGGCAAAGGTGCTGGAGTGGTTTGCTATTTCCTTCTCCAAAAGATAAAGGTGAACAGAAGTTAAGTGACTTGCCCAGGGTCACACAACTAATAAGTGTCTGAGATGGAATTTGAACTCAGGCCCAGCACTTTATCCACTGGGCCTTCTAGCTGCCTCTGGCTTAATAGGGAGAACTAAATTTGTATTGTGTAAAAGAACAGCTAAGTAGCACAGTGGACAGTGTGCTGAACCTAGAGTCAGGAAGTCTTGGGTTGAAATCTAAGTTCAGATTTACTGGCTTTTTGACCCTGGGCAAGTCACTTAACTTCTGTTAGTCTCAGTTTCCTCGTCTTTAAAATAGGATAATAATAGCTCCTACCTTCTAGGGTTTTGTAAGGATAAAATGAAATATTTGTAAAGCATTTTGTAAATGTGCTATTTAGTAATGCTGATGGTCACTAGTACTACTTAATACCACTAAATAGTAATAATAAAAGTGCTATTTAAATGCTAGCTATTGTTATTAACAATACCAGTCACAATAAAATATATAACTTTATTAGTGCTCCAGAGTGTGCTAGTAAATGTTTAATAACCAACTCTCCAGGAAAAAAAAATTGAATTCACATACTTTTAAGTTTAATCTGCATTAACATTTTTCCGTAATTCTTTTAAATCTAGAAAATCTACAGAACAATAAATCAAGCCCTGATTTATAGTGTTTGATGATTTCCAAGATGTAAATGCTTACACTAAAAATTTAATATTTGGATCTCCAAGTTGGTCTAAACTGGCTGTAGCATACCCCTGGCTCTGCCCCATCTTGCCACCCTGTTCCTAGGGGGTGGGGTAAAAGCCCCCCAGGAACAAATTTTACCTCCATGTACATTTGATAGATTGAATACCCTAGGCTATAATTAAAACCATCTACTAAATGATGATGACCTATCATCCTGAAAGAATCAATATAGGAATATGCTATTCCAATAGGTAGTGAGATCCCCCTCACTGGGAGTCTTCAAGTAAAGTCTTGATGACCACTAGTAAGGGATTTTATAGAAGCAATTCATGATTTACATAGGGGTTGGGCAAAACAAGGAATTGTTTTCTCAAACTGAGAGTCATGATTCTATTAGAAATAGAGGACAGAATGCTGAACTTGCAGTCAGAAAGCCTGGAATTCAAATCCCACCCCCCATTTTTAGTATTTATGTCACTACAGGCAAGCTATTTAACCAAATCTAGTTTACCAGTCTGTAAAATGGGGATAATACTACCTACAGTACCTATTTATAGTAAAGTTATAAGACTCACATAAGATAATGATATGGAAAGTGCTTTACAAACCTTAATGTGCAATGTAAATATCATTTATTTAGTGCCTTCCTTTGGTTGGAACAATCTGACTCAGTGTTTGCCAGAAGAGGAGCAATTATGCAGGCTTACTTCTGCCTCTACTGGTACCTGGTACTTGATACACCCTGTTGGCACATAGTTGTCCTAGCTTTCATTGCTTCCATCTTCCAGATGGAGGCTGAACATGGGAGCTGTGGCCAGTGACTCATGTAGAATTATAGCCTGGCTGGTCATCGTAACCCTGAGTCCCATTCCACTGAGGAAGGGCTCATAAGCCACTCTCAGTTATAAACGGCCTTTTGCAGCCAAGACACTGGACAATCCTTATTCTGGAAGGTGTGAGGAGAGACAATGGAGGCATGATAATTTTATCCAAAATAATTTGGTGTGTTTGCTACAATCCAAGAGCATAAAAGAGTGATGAAGCAATCTAGGCTTTTCATTTCACTCTTCAAGTTTGAAGTGCGGGCAGTGTCACAGTTAGGAAATATAGCACACGTGGGGTTTTTATCACCCTGTAAAACACAGTTTGGGTTTATTTTCCCTGTTTTCTAGAACAGGAGGTTTTGTTTGCTCTCCTCCATCAACACAGACATTTTTATGAATATACTGAGTCTTGCTCAGTATCGCTGCAGAGGACTCATCTATTTTCCATAAATCCTCAAGCCAGGTTTGTGTTTCTTCTCTTGTTGCTATCATTATCATTAATAATGCCAGGATTATGAGTGCACAGTATTCTATAACAATCAACCAATGAATATTGTATCTACTGAGTTTAAGGCCTTGTGTTCTCAGTGACCTCATTAGACCTTCAAAGTAGCCCTTCACAGTACACAGATCAGATATGATTACCCCTATTTTAGAAGCAAATAATCTGAGACCCAAAGAGGGTGAGACTTGTCCAAATAGCTACTGGTAGAGCCAGGATTAATATTTAGGTGATAAAGTCAAACATAGATCATTAATTATAGAAGGATCCTTAGAGATTGTCTTGTCCAGCTCTATTACTTGACAGATGAGGAAATGAAGATAGAACCAGTTAAAGTGACGTGACCGGTCCCTTGGATTTAGAATCTAGCGCTGTTTTTTTCTACTATGACCCCTTTCAGTAGAAATGCTCCATCAGAAGAATGTATCACATTTACGCCTCCAAATCTAAGCTATTTTTCTTCTCTTTTCTTTTAAGGATTGGTTACCAACATTGAAATTTATCAATATGTACCACCCAGAACTATTGAAGCTGTGCTTATTGATTCATTAGAGAAGACTAGGCAGTGGATTGATAGAAAGAATGTTTAACTGAGTGTTAGAAGACCCAGGTTCTAGTCCAGATTATCCCATTAATTAGTTATGTGACCTTGGAATGTTCTGGGCATCAGCTTCCTTGTCTGTGACAAGACTTACTTGTACTTCCAGCTTCCTATGATTTTTCCAACTGAACTTATTTTTACTAACCTTTATATCATGTAATATCATTGAGATTAAAGTCCTTCCCAAATGCTTCATCAAACCAGAACCTTGAGCCTAGATTCTCAAAGGCTAGGTCAGTTAAAGGCAGATTGAAGAAATTGTATTACCAAGCTGGAAAGAGTTAGAGCCTGAGACTGGTGAAGACTGTTTATCCCAATGAAAATCAGCATAGCCAAGTGATGAGAAGACCATGACCAATGAGTTCACTGGCAGGTGATGATTTGGTCACACCAGCTCCTGATTATATATTTAGTTTGGAGAGTTTGTAATGTGCTTGAATAGAAGGTGTACTCACACTAACAGACACCAAGTCTTTTGAAGTATGCACATAAGTACCTTTTGTTTTGCACATAGTAAGCATTTAATAAATGCTGTTGGGGAGGCCAGGTGGCACAGCAAGTAAGAACACCGGCCCCAGTGTCGGGATGACCTGGGATCGAATCCGGGTTCAGATACTTAGCATCACACCCAGAAATAACTGGCCATGTAACCTTGAGCAAGTTACTTAGCCCCAATTGCTTTAAAAAAAATAAAAATAAATAAATGCTGCTTCATTCATTGAATCATTCATGATACAGCCATACTAATATAAGAATGTGTCCTTGCTGCTCATTCACTTTCAGTCTTGACAGTCTATAAGGGAAAGATATTTGAACAGATAGACCCTCACAGATGTGGCAAAGGTGGTTTATCTATAAACAAGGTCAGGCTGCCTGCTTCATAATATATTTGTGTGTTTGACAATGTATCATACAGGGTGTCATGTTCTTTTCCTGGAGAGAATAAGGCAGTAGCATAGCTCGCAAAACGTCAATACTTGGCTATTCAGTCCTCCAGTGATTTCACTGATGTTAGCAACTCTTGATTAGAAAACCCATAAGCTTTTGGCTTACTCATCTAATAATATTTTCATAAAATCACATAATCTAGTCCCAAACTAAACCATCCAATTATAGGGAGACTCACTATGTCCCATGGCATACAATTATATCTTTGCACCGCTGTAATTGTTAAGAAATTATTTCTTTTATTGAGCCAAAATCTGCCTCTCTTTGACTTCCAACCACTGCTCTTGGTTTTGTTCTTTGATGTAAAAAAACAATCTAATATTTCTTCCTCAAGAAAACCCTCCAAATAATTGACCAGAAGTGTCTTCTTAGGTCTTCTCTTCTCCAGGCAAAACATTCCTCATTCCTTAACCAATGCCCAAGTAGCATAGTTTTGTGTCTGTTCATCCTATCAGCCTCTGTCCTCTGGATGTGCTCCAACTTGCTAATGTCTTTCAGTATCCTTGCTAAAGGGTATGTGGGGTGTTCAGGGAGGATTAGCACTTCTGGTGTGAAGACTTGCCAAGCCCCTTTCAGGGCTGCTCATCCACCTTTACTGCCCACTTTTCTCCCAGCTCTCCCCTGTAACTCCAAGAAGCTATAGCATGCACAGCAGCTACACTCCAGTAGATCAGTCTGGGCATGTGGGCTAAATCAGGTTGGGAGTAACCAATAAGCCTCAAACCCATTGGTGAGTTAGAGAAATGTCTACCCCAAGCATGTGAATACCTCTCCTCAGTGACTGAACAGATGGGAACAATTTATTCCAAAGGCCATGAAAGTGACTGAAGCAGGTACTTTGGAGTACTTAGAGCTTGGTCAGACTTTGAAGATGCCAAGGTCATCCACTGCATCCTGGCTCATCACCAGTCATTCTGACTTTTGTCTTGCATTGGGCTTGGATGACTCTGGAAGAGACAGTGAAGCCGATGACTTTGTGCAACTCTGACTCACTTAATTCTAATTCATTTGCAAATCAAGACATCATCCCATTATGCCATTGATCCTCTTGGAAAGCAAGAGATGAACAACAAAATCCATCCTGAACTATGGTTCTCAGAAATGAACATCATATCCCAGCAATGATGTAACAAGGGAAGAGGAGAATGGGACTCTAACCTCCTTTATTCTGTGTTTCCATCACAACTCTATAATATTAAATTCGTTGACTGCTTCAACACACTGTTGACTCATATTGAATTTGCAGTCCCAAATAGATCTACTGAATCTTTATTCCATAAATTATAACTTAGTCACAACTTCCCCATCCTGTTCTTGTGGACTTGATCTTTTGAACCCGAGTATAGGACCTTACATTTGTCCAATTCAACTTCCTCTTCTTAGATTTATCCTAGTTTAAGTCTTTTAAGAATTTTTTAGATCCTGATCCTCTTCTGTCATTAGCTATACCTTCCAGCTATGTGTCATCTACCAATCTGATAAGCATGTAATTCATGCTTTCAACCAAGACACTGAAACAAATATTGGCTTCAGTAGAACCAAGGATAGAACTCCATGATGTTTCACCACAGATTTACCCATTTGACAAATTAATTTCCTCCACAAATATTTAATTTCATTTTATATATAGAACCTTGTACTGAGTGCTTGATGGAGAGAGATAAGATCCAATCCCACAACTCTCACAAGGCTTTTAGTATAGTATATTAATTATAACTATCTGAGTTTAGTAATTTAGTTAGTTTGTAATCTAGCTAGGTATACTATCATTAAGCCCATATCTATCTTTTATACAGAAATATAATGAGAGACTTTAATAAATGATTTGCTCAAACCCAGGATACTGTGCCTATGACTTTCTCTGATAGTCCAGTCTAGTAAACCTGCCCAAAAGGGAAACAAGACTGTTCTGGTGAGACGTGTTCCTTCATAACCCTATTCTGGTCTATAATAATCTCTCTTTCCATTTCTAAGTGCTCACAAAAAGCACATTTTACAATATATCCTAACATTTTATCAGGAACCAAGATTAGACTTACCAGCCTATAGTCTGAAGAATTCACCCTCTTTCACTTTTTGAAAACATTTGTCTATCTCCCATTCATCTGGCACTTTTCCCTTTTTGTAGTTCTTTAAAGGTCAACAGTCATATCACATCAATGTGTACTTTTGGTACCCAGAGATGTAGCTCATTTAGACCTTACGATTTGGCTCAGTTGATAGTGCTCTGAACCAGAAGTCAAGAATACTTGACTTCAAAGTCCGATCTCAGACACTCACTAGCTGTGTGACCCTGGGCAACTCACTTAACTTCTATTTGCATTAATCCACTGGAGCAGGAAATGGCAAAAAACCACTCTAGCATCTTTGCTAAGAAAACCCCATATGGGGTCGCACAACATCAGACATGCTTAAACGATAGGTTTTAAGCTATTAAATTATCAAGCTTCACTGGGACTTTCGAAACACTTTATGTATTTTTTACATATTTGGTTCTTCACATGTTGTGACCCTCATTGAACTCTAATTTATGCTGCTTGAAGGCAAAGGGCTGTCTTTTTGTCTTTCTTCACATCCCCAGAACTTAGCACCATGCCTGGCATATGGTAAATGCTTGATAAGTGCTGTTGACTGACTAATCAATTGATGCTGGACTTAGATCTACTTCCTTTACATGGCCATTGTGCAGGTGTACGTGGACTTAAGGTTGGTCGGGTAGTCACTGTTCCTCTTTACAGAACGTACCAGTATAACTAAGTAGCGCTAAGAACTATGAAGTCAGCGTCTTTCCTGTACAAGCTCTCTGAGCACAACTCAGCTTAACTCTCAGCTTCTGTTCCCAAAGGGGGCACCCAGCCACAGAAGCCACGCAGCAAAATAACCCAGTTTGAATTTATGTTCCTCTTACTGTCCCTGCTCAGTTTCTGTCATGAAATAATGGAAAACCCCAAAGGAAGAGATCAAGCTGGAAAATAGGAAGAAGAGTGTCCATGGTTTTCTATCATAGTATAGACCCTGGAAAATGGTACCTGCATATGTTAGTATTTCAATGGATCTAGGATCTACTCAATGTGGACACTCCTCTCAGCGGTGCACATTACTACCTATCCACAAATTCCCATCGTTTTGGATTCTTGTCCCTATCTTTCCATAACTATCCCTAAAAGTTCTGCCCAATGTGCTCTGCATGGTCTGGGGGCGACTCTGGGTTCCCAAAGGCTCTAAAAAAAGAGTATGTCCAGCTAAAGAGTCAGTGTTGTTTAGTGGATAGAGAATTGGCCTCAGTGTCAGAAAGACCTGGATTCAGGTCTTGCCTTTGATACATGCTTGTCTGCATGACCTGGGTAAGTCACTTAACCCATTCATGTCCCCAAATGGTTCTCTAAAAGAGTATAAGCAATGGAACAGTTACAGAGAGAATTGGTAGAGAGAATTTCCTTACCAAGAGTTCTCTATATCAATAAAATCACAGATTAAAGCACCCAACCATCCCTCTACTAGGAAAAAAAAGCAAAAACCTCTCTCTAATCCAGTCCTAGTGATGATTTCTTGCGTATGTTTTGACAATTCATTTAAATATATCTGTAGAACCCAGTAGTCAGTGATGATATAAAGAGAACTTGGTCGAGTTTAGCAAAACTCCACCTACAAGCTAGTGTTGGATATAGATGTGCATTAGTGGGGTGGAAATGTTAGGAGTGTGTGTGTATGTGTGTTAGTTGTATATGAGTACATCATGCTTGTGTGCATGTGTGTGTATGATTGCCTGTATGAGTCTGCATGGCTTTATCATGAGCACATGTGAATATATGAGATTGCATGTGTTGGTATGCATGTGGTTGAGACTCTGTGTGTGTGGAGGGGGTGCGTTTCAGGCAGCTCACTATGAAGAATTCAACCTAATTTCTAATCACTCCTGACTGCACTCAGAAAAACACTTCCTGAGCACTCCTAGCTGGTCCTTCTGCTGGCAGGATTATCAGGGATAGGACTAATAGATCAGAAGTACCAGCTGCCTTGGGAGAGGCAAAGGCAGGCAGGTGCTCCCAGCAGGAGGCATGTCCCATCCCACCTGTGGGCTGTTGACTCACCACAGTGCAGATGCTGAGTTTGGGCTGAAATCACCAAGCTCTAAAAGAGCTGATTATTCTGGTTCAGTTACTACTGAGCATAAATCTGGAAACAGACAGTGAGCCCCAAAGTAACCCCACCATACAGAGCACTGGAATGTTGTTGTTTTTTTCTGGTCCATATCTGTGATATCTTCAGTGTGGGTGCTCCTGGTTGAGGAAGCCCCCTCTCCCAATGCAGATGACAACCTCTCTCCAATTTTGAACCTTAGAAAATTGCCTAGAAATACTTAGCAGAATTAAGTAAAATTTGAACTCATGTCTTCCTGACTCCAGGTCCTTTGCATTATCCATTATGCCACATAGCAGCCTAACTTTTCAACTGAATAATGTCAACTCCAATGAGTAGCTTCAATATCTCAGTTTAATGATCAGTACTTTAACTTCAGCACCCCTGGATGAATTATACTAGAGACCTAAAACAGTCAGCCTCATTTCTTCTATCGAGACCATCTCAGATGGTGATGATTACCTAGCAAAGTGATAGAAATCATTTGGAAAATTGAAAGAGCAAAGCTTTAAATCCCACTTGCCAATTTCTGCTCGCTGAAGAGAAATTAGGCAGATGATTGGAGGTTAAAATCAGTAGCCTTGTGTTCCCTGGGGACAAGAAATCCTGGAGTTACAAGATATGGTTCTGATGTCTCCCTCCCTGCCCCTCTCTCCATGAGAGTTTCCAACATCTTAAAGCTAGTGGGTACGTACTTGGAGAAGTGATCTAGCTGATGTCTCCCTCCCTGCCCCTCTCTCGATGAGAGTTTCCAACATCTTAAAGCTAGAGGGTACGCGTACTTGGAGAAGTGATCTAGCTGATGTCTCCCTCCCTGCCCCTCTCTCGATGAGAGTTTCCAACATCTTAAAGCTAGAGGGTATGTATTTGGAGAAGTGATCTAGCCAAGTAGGGATCTGATGAGCAGGGCTCATGGATCCTAGCAGCTGGTGGTGTTTCACTTCATTCTCAGAGAGATGGGAGACAACGAAAGGACTATATGTGATGAGAGAAGCTCCCTGGGGTCTGATCTACTTCTGACTGCTTCCTACTATGGACGATCCCTGGAAGAGCAAGATAGTGCATGAAATGAGAAAGAGATTTAGATTTCTGCTGCTTTGCTCTTGACCTTTCAGGGACCCATGCTAGATCTGTCTTGAAGCCCTGTTCTAGTTTAGAACTTTTCCTTCTCATTTCTTTGCTTTTGGGGGCAGAGATGAGCTAGGTGGCAGAGTAGATAGAACAGCAACCCTGGAGTCAGGAAGACCTGAGTTCAGATCTGGCCTTAGATGCTTACTAGCTGTGTGACCCTGGGTGAGTCACTTCACCCTGATTGCCTCAAAATAGAGTTCTTTTTGTTTGTTTAGTTGGTTTGGTGTGGTTTAGTTTCAGAGCAGGAAAGATAGATGACTGTCTGGACCAGTGTTTTCATTGGTACTGGGAAGCAATGCCTTGTCATCACTCCCAGTAAATCAGCAGTGATGCTTAGAAAGAATTTGCATATCTTGAAAGAATAATTCTACCTTACAGAGATGGGCAATTTATTCAGCCTGCTTCACTCCTGAAGCGGGTCTGTTTGAAGGGGGCATGTCATTCTGATGAGATCATTCTTGTTTTAAAAAAAAGTTTTTATTTTTATTCTAAACAGAAGGATAAGATTGTTCATGAAACCAAAGATCTCTGTTATGTATAACATGCTTTTCTTTTTAAGTATTAATTAATGCAGTTAATGCAACCTGTAGCTTTCAAAGCTGTCCTGCTTGTCTGTAATCCTTTTTTGCCTTCCTTCTGTTCTAACAGATCATTCTTTTAAAATATCTTTAGTTTCTTCCTATTTTGTTTACCTTTTAGAGGAGCTTTTGACCTTGCATGGTGAGTGCTAAGGAAGTTATAGACAGCTGAAGCCCACATGGGTGACAAGGCAGTTTAATTTTGTTTCTTTGTACTTAGAATACACAAGTCTCCAAGAGTCCTTTGCCACAAAGTATGCTTTGTAGGAAGGAGATCAGAAGGAGTTGGGTAGAAATGCACATTCATTGGCATCTGTTGACACTACCCAAGACTCATTGCATCTTGTAGTACTGACATTTATCTAAAGATTTCCACATGAAAGCAACACAATTTAGGAAGTCCCAGGCTACCAATCACTGATTAATGTCTTCTTCTGAACAGTATATCAGAGCTGTAGCACAGAAATGCTCTCGTTTGATGCCTAAAAGTCATGCTTCCTTGCTTCCCTTCTTCCTTCTGTTGTAGATCCTGGTGCCCCCGTGAAATTGCCTTGTTTGCCAGTGAAACTGTCTCCTCCGCTACCTCCAAAGAAAGTCATGATTTGCATGCCTTTAGGAGGGCCAGAACTCTCCCTCGCTTCCTACGCGGCCCAGAAGAGTGCCCAGCAGACCATGGCTCAGCATCACCATACTGTCCTGCCATCCCAGTTGCAGCACCAGCTCCAGTACGGCGGCCACAGCCAGCACCTCCCCTCCGCCTCCAGCCCACTACCTATGCAGCCATCAGGCTGCAGGATGATAGATGAATTGAATAAAACACTGGCTATGACCATGCAGCGACTGGAAAGGTAATGCCAGGTTTCCTATACACTCCGAGGGGAGGGCCAGCTATAGTGGGTCTGGAGCTGATCCTAGAGCAGTATAGCACTCTGAATCATCTTTGGAGGGCTCTTGTTCCCAGGATCATCCTTAAGGGAATTCCTGGCCCAGAATATATACCATGGTATGCTTTTAAAAAAAAAAAGTAACATAAAAGGAAGCCTTAAAGAAATCATATAAAAACAATGTGGGAGTTGGGATCGGGGAGTGGGGGGAAGGGATGATGGGTGGAAGCCTTCCCCTTTTCTTTAGTAACAAGGAAAGGGATAATGGGCTAACTGTATGTTGTTGGTGGTGTTAATCCAATTGCAAAGTTATTTATTTCTCTAGGGGCTAATTCTGTGATTTAGTTCACACACAAACACACCTTAGTTCTGTGACCTGGGGCAAATCACTTAACCTATGAGAGTCTTAGTTTCTTTATCTGTAAAATTAGAGGGTTATATTGGCTCATAGGTCATAAACTTTTTTTGACATAGACCCCTTTGGCTGTGGTTTGTTGCCTGCATTCATAATTTAAGAAAATGCAGAATTTCCATAAGAGGTCTATAAGAGTGAAAATAAAAATGTCATTTTTGTCCTGTCTAAGCTCATGAAATCTATTCACAACTTCCTTGGGGATCCATGAAACCCAGGTCAAAAAGACCTGGACTAGATGGGCTCTGAGGGCTCTTTCAGCTCGAAAATTCCATGATCCTGCAATCCTGATGTCCTTCTGGCTTAGAGTTTGCTGTCCTTTTTACCCTTGACTCTATTTCATTTTCTCTAATAGAAGCACTTTCATTCACTACCCAGTACAGTTCTTGGGCCAATTTCTTGATCCTCCAGTATAAGAAAAGGAATGAATTGTTGAAAGTGAGTTGAAAGCTTAAATATCTTTCCCAGAACTGTAATATCTAATGAGCATCCTGGGCCTCCTCCCTATGTGGGCAAACTGAAGTATAGAAAGACAGAGTGACTATCACACACTGCCATTCCCCTAGCAGAGTTGACACTAAGGAGACCACCATTTTTTGAACAGACTGCTTGATCAAATTTATTGTCCCTTTTCTTTCCACAGTAGAACTCAATTTTGTTGATTGTACCTCTACTACATGTCTCATACCTATCGCTTTCGCTCCTCTTACATGGCTGTCACACTAATTAAGACCCTCATCAACTCTCCTCTGAACCAATGTGATGGTAAACTCATCAATCTCCTTGATCTAGATGACATTTTGAGGGTTTTTTTTAATACATTAGCAACTTTCATGTACTCTAGCCAAAATGGCCTTTTTTTTTTTTTGCTTTTTGGAGGGCAATTGGGGTTAAGTGACTTGGTCAAGGTCACAAGGCTAGCTTTGTGTGTGTGTGTTAAGTGTCTGAGGCCAGAATGGCCTTCTTTCCAGACTACCTTTTCTGCCTAGAATCCATTTCCCCATCACCTCCACCTCTTTGTGTCTCTAGCTTCTTTCAAAATTTAGCTTAAATATCACCTCCTACATGAAACCTTGGAGAAGCTAGGTGGCACAATGGATAGAGCCCTGGGCTTGGAATCAGGAAGACTCATCTTCATGAGTTCAAATACAGCCTCAGACACTTAGTAGCTATGTGGCCCTGAGTAAGACATTTAACCCTGTTTGCCTCAGTTCCTCATCTATGAAATGAGCTGGAGAAGGAAATGACAAAGCATTCTAGTATCTTTGCTAAAAAAATCCCCAAATGGGGTCATGAAGAGTCAGACAAAACTGAACAGCAACATGAAGCCTTTCCTAATCCCTCCTGTCACTAATGGCTTCCTTCCCAAAATGATCTAGTATATATTCTGTATGTACTCACTCATGAATGCATTGCCTCGCCTGATAAGATATAAGTTCTGTGAAGTCAGGGATTAGTTTGGTTTGGTCTTGCCTAGCATGGTACCTGGCACATGGCACTTAAGAAATGCCATTAAAAAATAATAATAAAAAGAAATTAAAAAAAAAAAAGAAATTCCATTGATTAATTCCTCCTTCCCAACCCTCTTCTCTGACCAGCAAGAAGGGCTGAAATTTACTCTGGGATTCCTAGCTTTTGAAGTAAATATTTCTTCTCTGTGAAATGGATACTTTCTGGCAGGTCCTTGAGGTCCCACTTTCCCATGTGATGCCCATTTGCTTCCTTCATTGCTATAGGACATAGTTAAAGAATGTGTTGAATAGTGCCATCTGATTCATTTAATTCTATTCTTCTCCCTTCATTATAAGCAATTCCTTAAGGAAAAAAGGGTCAGTTTGTATATGTGTGTGTGTGTGTGTGTGTGTGTGTAAGTTTGTGGTTTTCACAAGGATTTGAAATTTCCAAAAGAAACCCTTAAGTAGATGCTTTTCCTGTAGGGCCTTCATTGCTCCAAGGGCTTCAGTTAAAGCATACAGTTCTTAAAGTTCTAGAGAAAAACACTAATGACCACTTACATACCATTCCCACTCCCCTCCCCAGCTTAATATGTCTATCTGAGAGCTCTTTTTCTCTGTCTTGATTGTGTTAATGCAAGGAGAGAGGGCAAGTCTAGATAGGCTCAGGGTCTTAAATGGAATGTGGTGTCAAAGAGGAAATGGGCCCAGAGCACAGATGTAAATCAGACATTCTAAGCAAGACAGCAGAAATCTCTGTGTCACCATTGCTAAGCACTTTGTCTCCTACTTCTGTCTGGCCTCCTAGACTAGGTCAGGGCTACAAGTAGGTTTTAATAATCTGTTTAGAACATATGGAACAAGTGTTCCTGTCATTTTGACAAGATCTTCCCTCAAGGGGAAAGGAGGCCACCTTCCTGACCAGATTGAAAAAAAAAAAAGAAGTTTTTTTCCATTTCCTCATTGTCTTCTAGGAGACCAGGGAGATCTGGGAGAATGATACAAGGTCATGAGCCACTTTTCTACTTAGTTAAGAAATTCCCCTTCTGTTTCTAAGGGCCTACTAATTTCTAAAGGGCAGCTAGATATGGCAGTGGAGAGAGTGACAGGCCTAAAGTCAGGAAGACTCATTTTCCTGAGTTCAAATCTTGCTTCAGATACTAGCTGTCAGACCCTGCCAGGAGATACTTAACCCTGTTTGCCTCAGTTCCTCATCTATAAAATTAGCTGGAGAAGGAAATGGCGAACCACTCCAATATCCTTGCCAAGAAAACCCCAAAAGGGGTCACAAAAAGTCAGACACACATGAAAGGACTGAACAACAACCACAGGTCTCTAAAAAAGCCTTTGTACTACTTCTCTTGTGCAATTCTTGGTTGTAAAAATGTAATTAGTGATGTTTCTACTACTGTTTAAATTTCTATTGTTATCAAACCTGCCAACAAGTCCTTCAGTATTTTTAAAATTGATATTTCATCCTCATATTGAGGTTTCTGTCTAGAGATGTATAAATACTTTATGTGGCTCTGCTGAGTTAAATTATTAAAACATCTACTCTTTAAATCTGAGGGCTTTGAAGAAAAAAAATCAAATATATCTCTATTAAATGAATTTTCATCCTACCTCGTCAAAGCCCAGAATCCCTAAATAGATATATGGATAGATCCAAAAACAAAAAGAGCAAAATACCACATTAATAGGTCATTTTGTGTAATGTGTATATTTCTAGAATGAAAACAGGCCCTAGACAGAATGACTAAATGAATTGTATTTAAACCAAGAGAAACTTAAAGGATTCATAGACAATGGGGCGTTTTTTGTTTGTTTGTTTGTTGCTGTTATTGTTTATTTTTTACCAGACCTGTGAATTCATTAGCATAAGTCACTTCTTCTACCAATTCAGATCAGTACCTTCTCTGTGATTTATACCAAGAGAGTTACCTGAGACCCTGTAAGATTAAATGACTTGCCCAAGGTCATATAGCAGTTAAATGTCAGAGGCAAGACTTGTCTCTGGTCTTCCTACTTCCAAAGGGAGCCCTCTTAATCATAATGACACCCTGCCTCTTGACTGTTGTCTGCTGTTATTATTTACAAATAAATATAATGGATGCCAACCATAAATTTCCTTAAATTGTTCATTTCTAATTAATTTAGGTATAAAAAGTTTATTTTTCTCTCTTGGTTGGAATGATCACATGTTAGTTACATAAGTTCTAAACCATGTGACCAATTGTTAATGACATCATCAGAGAGTGGTTGAGAAAGATGGATGACCAATGACATCACTTCTCCTCTCACTTAATTTTAAGCCCTCTGCTACAGTCTGGCTCCCACCCTCATCATTTGACTGAAACTGCTCTCCCTGATCACTGATGCTCTCTCAGTTGCCAAATCTAATCTAAGTCTTTTTTAAATTTTTCTGATACCTGTACCACTGTTGAGCACCCTCTTCTCCTGGACATTCTCTCCTCTCTAGGTTATGACCCTGTCTCTCCTGAATCTCTCCCACCTCTCTGACCATTCCTTCTCAGTCATTTCGCTGTATCTTCATATTGGTCTCATCCATTAACCATGGATCTCCCCCCAGGCCCTGTCCTGGGCACCCTTGTCTTCTCCCTCTGCACCGTATCACTTGGTGAGACCATCAATAACCATGGTTTTAGTTACTATCCCTGTGCAAATGATTCCTAGACCTGTACATCAAACCCCAGCCTCTTTCCGGAGCTATATACTTGTATCACCAGCTGCTTATTGAATATGTCAAACTGAATGTCCCATAAGTAATGCAAAGTCACCATGGCCAAAACTGAAATACTTGCCTTTCATCCCAGACCTTTCCCTCTTTTGAATATTCCTTTCAGTATATGGAACAGTACCATCCTCCTAGTCACGCAGACTCCCAACCCGGATGTCGTCCTTAACTCCTCATGCTCCAATTGTTGCCAGGTTCTGTCGTTTTGACCTTTGCAGCGTCTCTTCTACTTATCCCCTTCTCTCCTCTGGCACTGCTTCCATTGCCCCAGTATTGGTCCTCCTCAGCTCTCTCCTGAGCTATTGCAACAGACTTCTGATTAATCTGCTGCCTAAAGTCTCCCCAACCCTAGTTCATGTTCCACTCAACCTCCAAAGTGATCTTCCTAAGGCAAAGGCACATCTGATCATATCACTGCACCCTCTCCAATTCAGTGAACTGCAGTGGCTCCCTATTACCTTCAGGATCAAATAGAAAATCTTTTGTTTGAAGTTAAAAACCCTTTACAACCTAGCTCCTTTCCACCTTTCCGATTTTCTTCCACTTCACTCCTCTCCAAGTACTCTATAATGAAGCAGCGTTGAATACTAGAGACTCACTCTTCCTTTTATAAGGCACTCTACCTCACTCCTCCCTTTTCATTAACGTCCCCCATGCCTGAAATGCTCTCCCATCTCACCTCTTTCTTCTGGATTCCCTAGCATACTTCTAGACTCAGCTGAACTTCTATCTTCTGCAAGAGGCCTTTTCTACCATCACCATCTCCCTGCCTCCACCTTCCACAGTGCCTTCTAAAATTAACTCCCATTTACACCATCTATACCTATATACATAGTTGTTTGCAAGTTACACTGTCAGATTTATTTCCAACATTGAACTATTTGACAGTACCAAGGCCCTTGGTAGTTAGAATTTGCTTTTCTAGGTTTTTAATAACTGTGGCCAGGGCAGCTAGGTGGCCCAGTGGATAGAGCTCCAGGCCTAGTGTCAGGAAAACTCATCTTCTTGAGTTTAAATCCAGCCTTAGACACTTACTAGTTGTGTGACCCTGGGCAAGTCACTTAACCCTGTTTGCCTCAGTTTCCTCATATGTAAAATGACCTGTAGAAGGAACTATCAGGCCACTCCAGTATCTTTGCTGAGAAAACCCCAAATGCGGTCATGAGGAGTTGGACACGATTGAAAAATTACTGAAAAAATGAACTGAAGCAGGAAGTGTCACTTAACCCTGTTTGCCTCAGTTTCCTCTGTAAAATGAGCTGGAGAAGGAAATGACAAACCACTCCAGTATCTTTGCCAAGAAAACCCCAAATGGGGCCACAAATAGTCAGACACACAACAAGTAACTGTGGCTACTGGAAGCAGAACAAGGGCACTGAGTGTCCCTGCCATTCCCAAAGATCTTGGGCATAGGGTCTTGGGCTGATTTCACCAGAGTAAGAGGAGGGGGTGGTGGTGGTAGTAGTTTGGCATGCCAGGTTCATGCTGGTTCCCTATCACTCCTTCAGGGATCATGGAGATGATTACTTACAGAGCATAATAGTCAGTTTATGAATTCAGTGCCCTAAAACCTTATGCAAGCCCAAAACATAAAAATTTCAAGAAGGCTGAAAAAACAGAACCATAATGGCTTGTTAAAGGAAAAGCTGGAAAAAAAAGTCAGGAATATGCAGAGAATAAACATAATCTCTAAGAATAATGTCTGGAGAGGAAACCATTTTTCTTTCTCATAAAACATTCTTTGATTGATACCACTAGCGGTAACAGAATAAGTATCTAGGCAGAGCATTCCTTTATTCATCTAATACTAACAGCTAACATTTATAAAGCACCTCGAAGTTTACCGAGTACTTTAAAGACATTATCTCATTTGTTTCTCAACCATGAAATAGGTACCATTGGTATCCTCATTTTACATGAGTCAACTGACCCTGAGAGATTTGCCCTGGGTCATATATCCAATAAGCATCTAATATGGAATTTGAACGCAGGTCTTTCTGATTTTAGGTCCAGCACTCTCTCCTCTCCAACATACTTATTTATTTATTGCTTTTTGGAGGTGGGAAGGCAAGGCAATTGGGGTTAAGTAACTTGTCCAAGGTCACATGGCTAGTAACTGTTAAGTGTCTGAGGCTGGATGTGAACTCAGGACCTCCTGATTCCAGGGCTGGTGCCCCATTCACTGCACCACCTAGCCACCCCAGCATACTTATTTATTCAGCAAATGCTTACTAAGCCCTGATTATGTGCATAATGCTCTGTGCATGTATAGGTCTGACTATGTGGCATTTTTTATTCATTGTGTCTCACCCCTGACCATCTATCTACTGGTCATAAAAGGAATCAGTTAAGGGAGCGTGATCATCATCATGACAAGGTAGACAACTCAAAGTACAGACCCCATTGAGAGTTGGGCAGCAGTATCTTCCATACATAATGAAGGCTGCAGCATCTTAATCAGGATGGCAACCATCAAAACAATGGCCACACTATTGATTTTCTTAGAAGGTTATGCAGAGGCTGCCATAAAAACACACTGCAAACATATATGCACAGAGGTATTCTGAGGAGAGGCTGATTTCTTGTTTCCCTCATGCTCCCATAGTTATTCCAGTCACATTTCAGCTTCAGGAGCTGCAATTTGTAACACAATCTTTGACACTTTTTTGGTTCCCAAGAGGAAAAAAGTGCTTGATTGTACCCTCTCCCTCTTGCTCTCGCTTGCTCTCTCCCCTGAAAAAGCAGCCACTCTCTTCATAACAGATGCAGAGTAAATTACAAAAGACTCATCTGTTGAAGTTTAATTTCATTTTCACTGCCATGTTTTCAGATAATAAATTTACTTCTTCCTCTGCAAAGATTAGTATATTTTCCCCTCATTTTAACAATGACTATACTTGAAAAAGATAGCAAAAAGTAATATTCCTTTCTGTCATATTTTTCTTTAGAAATTAAGCTGAATATTTCATTCTCACTATGTTTTGAAGAATACTGAGAGCTGATCATTGACAAAAATGACTTGGTAAAATGACCAGCAGTTCTAATGCTCAAAATCTGGCTCTCTTTTCCTAAATCAGTTACCTTCAACGTCCCCAAGGCTTTAAAATGTCATAATATGGGAAGCAACATGGGGGATGATTGGATTTGAGGCACAATACATATTTGTTGTGGAACCTCCCTGATTCTGTTTCCTTACCTGTAAATTGGGCATAACATTTACACATCTACCTCAGCTGGAGAATGGGAATAATAACATTTGTACTCTCTACCTCATGGGGCTATTTATGAGGAAAGTGCTCTATAAACCATGAAAACCTTTGTAAATGTCAGTTATTAATATGGCTATTTGCCTTTCCCAGTGTTATGGGTGGGGAAATGACAAAGATGGGAAGCTCTAAAAAAAGGATTGACAATTTCTCAGTCTTTAAAGTACCATCTAATCGCCCTGGTTGAGGAAAACGTGAAAGGAGGATATTAGAGAAAGCTTATGTATGCTCCTGCTCAGCAGTTCTCCTTTCTTTTCTCTTTTCAAAAATAATTTATTAAGCCCCTTTTATAAATGTTGCTGGTAACTGGCCCCACTGAAGTCAGACAGAGCATAGGGAACAGATGTTTTCTGCTTTATCCTCCACCCTTGCCAATATTACTTTGTGTATTATATATAATATCATATGTGTGTATGACTTCTACTTATCTACAGTACATGTTGTATTCCCCTAGTAGAATGTAAGTTACTTGAGGATGGGGGCTGTTTTGACTTTGTTATATCCCCAGATGCTGGAACAGTACCTCACACATAACAGTTATTGAATAAATGCTCACCAAAGTGAGATGAATTGAATTGAGAGATGATAAACACAACCACTGATGACATGCTCTACGAAAGACTCTCCTCCATGCCAGGCTATGCTGCCAAATACTTCAGAGTGGAAGAAGTATAGACTAGGGGAAGAGAACTGAGTAGAGAGGAAAATTAAAACTTACCTTTAACTTATTCTGTCTTCCCATTGGCATCAGTACTTCAGATCTGGCCATAAACTTTGTATCCCCTGAATCCTTGATACCGGCTAAGTGGTGCAGGTATGGCTAAGAGTGCTGGACCTGGAATCGGGAAGGCTCATCTTCCTGAGTTCAAATCCAGCCTCATACACTTAGTAGTCATGTGAACCTTGACAAGTCACTTAACCCTTTTGCCTCAGTTTCCTCATCTGTAAAATGAGATAGAGAAGAAAATGGTAAACCACTCCAGTATCTTTGTCAAGATAATCTGAAATGGGATCAAGAAGAGTTGGACAGTACTGAAAAATGACTGAATGACAACATTTATTTTAAATAATATTAGCTCAACATTTATTAAACACTTCTTATGTAAAGGGCACTAGGCTAGGTGTACCTCTTTTGTCTTCTTTGTTAGTGTGATATAGTATCCACTTCAAACTGGCTCTTTCTGACATACTTTGAGCAAGTATTCAAACTAGGAATTACTAGGGGAAGGAAAGTGGAATAGTCAGTAGGATTCTGGACTTGGAGTCAAGATTTGGGTTCTAGACCTACCCAGGATATTTATTAAATGAGTGACCTTGGGCAATTTGTTTAATCTCTCTCTTCCTCACTATTTTCATCTGTAAACAGAGGGAGTTAGACTTGGTGGCTTTTGAGGTGCCTTTTAGCTCTAAATCTAGAATCCTATGAGTCGAGTGTTGTCCAAATAAGTAATAATGTACTCTCGGAAGAAAAGAACGTCACCACTTACGTCAGTAGTAAAATGGGAAGAGGGACTGTGAATTTGGAATGTTGTGTATACTATCAGTTGAGGCTGTATTTTTTGGTTTTCTTTAACCCTTTGGTAAAAGAGAGATCTCAATGACAAGCATTGTCTGGAAATCACTGCGATGTAAATCTCTTGGGTAACAGTAAAACATTTTTTTAAAGAGTGATATCCAAACTCAAGAGATAAAGGTAAATATAACATGTGGATGTATAACTTAGAGATAGAAACAGGAACCTGATGACATTCAGGTCAATGACATCATGCTCAGAAAGCTCTGAGCACCAGTAAATGTTTTCTCATTTATTTGGATGAAATTCAATCAGGTTCCTAAATGAGTTAGGGAAGAGTGAGTTAAGCCTGACAAAATTGGATGCAGTGCAATCACACTCCATATTTATTGGGTGCAATTCAATCCGGGGTGTAAATTTGCATGAACATTTGCATATGCAGGAAAAGGTAAGGACCACCAATTTTAACAAGAGGAGCCTAGCTTTCCCATCCTAAGATAAATAGCTTTGGCACTGGAAGGGACCTCAGAATCCATCTACTCCAAGCCCCTCATATTAAAAATGAAAAAACTGAGGCTCAGAAAGTTCAAGTGGTTTGTTCAAGATCACATACGTGATAAGCATCAGAGGTAAGATTTGAATCCAGGTTTTGTGGTCCAGATCAGTGCTTTTTCAACTCTGTACTGCATTCTTGAGCTATTTTGTTCCCTGGAGGAAAAAAAAAATGGAAGTAATCCTAATGGCATGGCTACCAGATCTGTTGTAAATATCACAAAGTACTCTCCACCTGCAACACATTCATCCTTTGTATGTTATGTCAAGAAAATTACTTTGGTTTTAACTGAAGAGAATTAGGAACAAAAACTCCTTCCATTCTTCTTATTCTCCCATGCCTCTTATATCATAAAGATGGATGCTTCTGGTGTCTGTTTTAATTGATAGACAACAAAAACACATTATTCCCAACTGTGTTCTGATGGATGTTTTTAATTGGCCTGGTCTGACAGCCATGAGTGCAGAGCTGAAAAAATGTCATGATAAGCATAAATGTTTCCCTGTAATTTATTCTTTTTCTTTTCATAGACAGGTTAGGATGGAATGCACATTGGTGTCACTGTGTCTTCTGTGCAGGGTTACCTGTACTTTATTGCTTTGGACTTTGTTCCTGAGAGAGACTCTGGATTACTGCCTTCAAATGCTTTCATTCTACTTTCATGACAATACTTTCTCACCAATACTAGGATTTTCAGTCAAGCAGGGGAATTAAGTTTAGCCATTCTGGTGATGACCAAAAAAATAGTGATGGGTCATACAATATAGCCATTTCTAGGGACCTGGATTCAAATGCCTAATTGCCTCATGTTTTACAAATGGATGACTGGTTTTGGTTCCTAGTCTCCTAACAGGAAGCATAGCTGAACAAAAGATGCAAAGAATGAAATTAACTTGGCAATTCCCATGACCCTTTTTCCCAGTTCCCAGTAATTTTAAGAGTCTGTTTTGGAAGAGTTTTATCTTTCCTAGGGTGTAGGTTAAGAAAGCACTTTGAAAGGTATAGTAACTCATCCTAGCCATTATTTAATAATTCTAGGTCAAGGTAACATCCTAAGAAAAACTGTTTCACCAAAGATAGCTCTCTTTGGGCATTTTCCATTGTTGGCATGACTGTTACAGGGATGAGAGCTAAGCAACTAACAATTGACTGAACGGTACTCTGAAGGACAGGGATTCTCTGCCTTGCTAGGTTCAAAACTTTTGTTTTACATTTTCCTCTTTATTATGAATTTAATAGCCATCAACAATGTAGAGCCTATATAAAATTGCATGCCATCTTGGGGATGGGGAAGGGAAGGAGAGGGAGAAAATTTTAAACTCAAAAGCTTGTGGAACTGAATGTTGAAAACTAAAAATAAAAAATTAATTAAAGTTTTAAAAAATAATCATCAACAAACATGTATATATAAAAAAGAACAAAAGAGGGTTATATATAAAGCCAAAATATTCTGTTACCTAGTTGCTGGTTTTTCAGTGTGTGTCAAATTAAACATTGTAATAACAGAATCACCATTTTTCTTTCTATTTTTTTTTTTGCTTTTTTGGGGGGGAAGGGGAAATTGGGGTTAAGTGACTTGCCCAAGGTCACATGGCTAGTAATTGTTAAGTATCTGAGACCAGATTTGAACTCAGGTCCTCCTGACTCCAGGGCAGGTGCTCTATTCACTGCGCCACCCCTGAATCACCATTTTTCTAGATCCTCTTCAGAATACTTTCTTCTGTGTATGTTTTCATGTTTTATTGGTATTCTTGATTTCTTTTATTTTCTCTTCTTTATCACTACCCACTAACTCCCTCTCCTAAATAGAAATGCTCCCTTATAATAAATAGAGTCAAGCAAAACAAACTAACATGTTGGCCATGTCTGTAAATGTTATCTCTTACTAGATTCAAAATTCAGCTAGACGTAAACTCAGCAGGTCAGATTTCTGTCAGCTAATATAAAACCCTAATCCTCTCTATGATTCTCATTTAGATATTCCAGTGAATGCCCTTAGGATGCCATAGTTAGAATAATCTGTACCCATTGTTGTCTGGCTAACAAAATACGATCACAGAGGCATGGTAGCAGAACCTAATCCTGGCCTGAAAGGAGGGAAAAAGAGATTATAACATTTAAAAGTTTTCTGTGATATGGACTGGCTAGCTTGGAAATTTGGATATAGATCTGTTTCCTTCCTCCCCATACAATTTTTAGATTGAATCTGGCCCAGTCAACTTCAAAGTAGAGCTCAGTTTATAGAAAATGATCCTTTCACTGAGTTCTAGAGCATTGCCTCAATTATCCTTTTTTGTTTCTTTGGAAAAATCCAATGACTACAGATTGGGTAAAAGGATCTCTATTCTTATCCACAGCTATCTATTGCAAGCAAGGGCTTAAACTGGCAGTGACAAAAATGCTGTAAAAAGCAATTATAAATTGCACATAAAAAGCCTATATCAAATTTGTTTACCACCTTGGGAAGAGAGGAGGTGAGGGAGGGAAGGAGAAAATTCAGAACTCAAAAGTTTTTCTAAATTAATGTTAAAAATTGTTTCATATGTAATTGGGGAAAATATTAAAAAATAAAAAGCAATCATAAGGTATATTTTTATTATTTTAGAAAAAGGGAGAAAAAGGCACTATTCTCCAAGTCCTCCAGATTGAACACATTAGAACCATATTTAATTTCTTTCTCTCCCTCAAATTCAACTCATCAAAAAGTCTTTCTGGTTTTTCTGCATAATGTCTCCCCTTCTGTTTCCCTTGTCAGCATCCTAAATCAGCCTCTCATCATCTCACCAATACATCACTGCCAGAGTTTCTATCTTTCTCTTCTACCCCTCTACAAATTCTACAAAGGCCTAGGATCATAGGATCATAACTGCAGAACTAAAGGGACCTCATGGTCATCTAGTCCAACACCCTCATTTTACAGTTGAGGAAACTGAGACCCATAAATGATAAGTGACTTGCCAAATACATATAGGCCATAAGCATCAGAGATAGGATTTGAACCAAGGCCTTCTGACTCTGGAAACATAGTTCTTTCCACCCTCCTGTTAGGAACCAATTAGGAATTTATGAGGCTTTCCTGTTTCTTTTCATGCCAGATCAAAACTCCTCTATCTAGTCCTCAGGGACATGATCCTGTGCCCCAGTTTCACAAACCTCATTTCTAATTATTTCCCAACAGACTATTATTGACAGCCAAGAAAATCTTCTATCCATGTGTCATTCATAACAGTTTCCTAATCTCCAGTTTTGTGCCTTTGTATGCTTCATCCTTTAATTCAACCAGAGGCATGATAAGAGTAGAGAGCCTATCTTTTTTTTCTTTTTAATCACCTTCATATACAGTCCTAATATTCTGCTCTAGACAATTAAGATGCAATTAGTATTGACATTTGTCAGACTGAACACCCAATATAATGGAAATCTGACTTGCCTCTTAAGCTGCTTTTTAGACGTTTTGTTCTTTGTCACCCTGAAGGCCAACTTCTATGCATTCATTTTCTTGCTATATGTTAAATTCCATGGAATATGGGTCTCCTTGACATTCCAGTATTTAATAAAGATTAACAGATTTTTTTTTGGCAGGCAATTGGGGTTAAGTGACTTGCCCAAGGTCACATGGCTAGTGTTAAGTGTCTGAGGTCAGATTTGAACTCAGGTCCTCCTGACTCCAGGGCTGGTGGTCCATTCGCTGTGCCACCTAGCTACCCTGATTGACAAATTTAGAAAAGAGAATGACATAAGCTCACCTAGTCATTGGGTTTTTTAAAATTTTGTTTTATTTAAATTCATTTGTATTAGAGGTCAGTACTGTATAGTGACTAAACAATATGTTGTTAATCCTGGTGGTCATTTTTCAGTCATGTCCAAATCTTCATGACCACTTTTGGGGTTTTCTTGGCAAGGATACTAGATTGGTTTGCCATTTCCTTCTCTAGCTTATTTTACAGATGAGGAAACCGAGGCAAACAAGGTTAAGTGACTTGCCCAGGGTCACACAGCTAGGAATTGTCTAAGGCTGAATCTGAACTCAGGAAAATGAGTCTTCCTGACTCCAGACCTGGAACTCTATCCACTGTTCCACCTAGCTGCCCAGTTAAGTGATTTATTTGTCACCAAAAAGTTATTTGTAACCAAGTTTAATGGCTCACTTCTGAAAACTCTCCTACTAAGAAGGCCAAATCTATTGAGCTCAGGAGAGCTAAGCTGCAGTGGGCTAAGCCAATTGGGGGGTCCACATTAACTGTAGTGTCAATATAAATATGGCTTCTAGAAACAGGAGGCCCACTAGGCTGCCTAAGCAAGGGTGAACCAGCCCAGGTCAGAAATAACAAATCAATATTAAGTTTCTGCACTGATCTGCAGTGAGATTAGCCCATGAATGACCACTGTGCTTCTAACTTGAGTGAGATAAGAGAGAAAAAGAAAAGGAGGAGAAAGAGGAGGAGGAGACAGACAGACAGACAGACAGAGAATGTGAATAGTTATTTGCTTAAGGAACTACAGATAATAATTAAAACATTCATTTACAAAGGAAGAAAGTTAACTGAATTGAACAAAATTAAGGCATATCATTAAGTTATAAGATAATTGAAAGTTTTAAAGGAAGCCACCATGCATTAATGCACAATGAAATTTTTCCTAACACATCAAAAAATTATTTTTTGGATAAAGTGGTTTAAAGTAAAATTTGTTAGAAATACAATATATATCTTGACTGTTCACTTCCTCATTAATCATGTGTACTTGTGTAGGCAAGATACATTCTATCTTCAGATGAATTGACTTCTTATTTTCAAAAATCTCTCAATTTCAAAAATACCTGAAGTGAGGATAGGGGCGCCCAGGACTAAGACAAGACATCTCAGAAATCATCAGTGCTACATCAGTAGCCAGCAAGTACCACCTGAGAGTGCAGGGTCCTAAGGTGACTGCACTCTATCCTGAATCTCTCTGTTGACTGTAAAGGACACCTAGTTAGATAATGATTCCTTGCCTGTGGTCCTGCCCTGCAGAATCTGTTCATTAACAACAGACTATTGTGGATATCTGCCTGATGTCACTAAATCAGGGAAAAGGGTTAAAAAATAATTTTCCAAATGAGATCGTAAAACTTATTGAAAAAAAATTCATATAAATAGAAAGTAGAATCAGACTAAGTCAAGGACCAATAGAAGAAATGGAATAGAAGAAAATGAAAAAGAGAAGTGAAAAGCAACAAATAAAATAAACACATGCAGCAGCAGCAGCAACAGCACAAAATATAAGAATAATCAAAATTCTTAGAACGAAAAAATGTGTGGTTTGTCCTTTGTTCTCAAAGAGGACCATGACACCATAACTTGCAGCTGACTTTGATTTGAGTGAGGAAGGGTTGTGCAAGGTCACCAGTCTGACTTTCTTCACCAGAGCCATCTGGGTCCACTGGCCAGATATTCATCAGGATGACTGGAGATGGCTCAGAATGTACTGGGAGACCTTAGCCCTTTTAAGCTAAGCCCTTTTCAGGTTCTCACTTTGAGTGAGGCAATACTCATTCAATGAATAGGCCTAGGTCTCTTTAAGAAGTGGATGGCCCCTTTAATAAAAAAAATCAAATTTGCTGTACCCCCAGTATCAGTGAAGGGCAAAATCTTTGTTCAAGAATATTTGATAAATGACATTCATGATGTAATTGAGAAGAAATGGACAGAGATGGGTAATGACAGCATTATAGATCTTGAAGAAATAAATTATTCTTAAAAAAGTCTGTATTCAGTGGCTTGAAATTAGAGTTGATGTAACCAAAGAGAAGCAGGCCTTTAAAATATGGGTATATTTATAAACATCTGTATGTATGTGTGCACGTGTACACATGTGTGTACGTGTGTATACACATGTGTATATATACACATATATCTATTTACATATGCATATATCTTTTTGTCCAAAAATAAAACTGTAAGCTACCCTTTTCTTTAACATTTTGACTGCTTGATACTAGGTTGCTTGTTTTTAAATTGCCAAAATATGATGGAAACTGGTCCAAATTGTCATATTATATATATATATATATATATATATATATATGAAGTAGAAATTTATTTAAATTAAAATTTTTGATCATAAGGTTAAAAAATTAAGAATGCATTTGGGGGGGTTAATCTACAGAAATATGGCAGTTAGCTATATGTTTCATTGCTGGGTTTTATATAGGACCTGTTACAAAAGAATCCTAAACTGCTCAGCTTGTGATCATATAGGAAATATGGAACTTCAGAAATCAATCTGACTATTCCCTGAACCTTACTAAGAATTTAACTGCTTTGTCTGAGTGGATTCTGCTTTAAGAGAGAAATCCAAAATGATCCCCTTTGCATCTTCCCCACTCTTCATTCAACCAAAAATATTGTCCTCACCTGGTGCCCCTGATGGACACCTGAAAGATAAAAGATGGTAACTTAGAAAGGATAGGTTGGATCCTAGAACATCCTTAGCTTTCCTCCTGCTGTTGACTTGTACCAGGATCTCCAGTCACCTGTTCCCGCCCTCTTCGCCATTACACAACGCAGAACTCTCCAGCTACTATCTGGTATCACAATGTGTCCCTCATTCCCTTACCTCAGTTTATGTATTACTTTGCAAAAGAGGTAGGAAGATGAAATATAACGAAGTGGACATCTAACATATGATCTCTAAGCAATATACTGGCAAATTAACCATTTGAATGGTTATGAATCTAGTAGAAAACAAATAATGTTGTTGCTGCCCAGTCATTTATCAGTCATGTCTAACTCTCTATGACCCTCTTTGGGATTTTCTTGGCAAAGACATTGGAGTGGTTTGCCGTTTCCTTCTCCCGTTCATTTTACAGATGAGGCAACTGAGACAAATAAGGTTAAGTGACTTGCCCAGGGTCACACAGCTAGTAAGTATCTGAAGCTGAATTTGAACTCAGGAAGAGGAGTCTTCCTGACTCTAGGCCTGGCACTCTCTCCGCTGCACCACTTACCTGCCCAAAGCAAATAATGATATATGCCTATTTGTCATTTGGAGATAAGAATAATCAGAAATAGTTGCAGAGTTACTATTGTTGCTAAAAAAAAAAAAAGTAGCTGTTTTCAGACCATTCAGACCGTCCAGCAAGGCCACATTGCCATCCTAAAGTAGTTACCTATTTGCATACATATCATATATAGAATGTAATCTCTTTGAATGTTGGGACTATTTTATTCTCACCAACAGAGAGCTGGCCTTTGAATCAAAATGACCTGACTTCAAGTCCCACCTTTAATGCATAATAGCCATTAATGGCCCTTTGATCCTGAGCACATCATTTAGTTTCTTAGTTACAGAGCAGGAGTCATATCACCTTGGTAGAAGGAGTTTCTTCCCTAAAGAGCTCCCTACCGTATTTAAATCATATGTCTGGAACAATAAAAAAAAAAGTTCTAGGAACAGCTTAGCACAGTGTTCAAACACAGCAAGTGTTTAAAAAATGTCTATTGCATAATAGTATGCTACAAAAGTGGTTTCAATTACCTGACCAATCTTTGGCTTTTCTAGCCTGAAAATATTAATTTCTTTTTCTTTTCTTTCTTTTTTTGTGAGGCATTCAAGGTTAAGTGACTTGTCCAGGGCCACACAGCTAGTAAGTGTCAAGTGTCTGAGGCTAGATTTGAACTCAGATCCTCCTGAACTCTATCTACTATACCACCTAGCTGCCCCAGAAATATGAATTTCTAAATATTAATTGTACTTTAATTTCTTAATGTGGAATGACTAACATGCAGTTATTTACTTTTTTTAAAACTGGGAAGTTCTGAGACACATGCTGAATATGGCTGAATTAATTCTTACTTTCTTTTTCCCTTCTAGTTCTGACCAGCGAGTGCCCTGTTCTTCTTCCTACCACAGTTCTAGCTTACATGCAGGTGATGGTGTCACAAAAACAGGACCCATGGGCCTTCCAGACCTAAGACAAGTGCCAACTGTTGTGATTGAATGTGATGACAATAAAGAAAATGTGCCTCATGAATCTGATTATGAAGATTCCTCCTGCCTGTACACAAGGGAAGAGGAGGATGAGGATGAAGATGAAGATGATGACAGCTCATTATACACTAGTACGTCTGAACTGTTCACCAGATCCCCCTTCCCCAAATAATTTTTTTCTGTTGTTTCCTTAAAGTATAAGGAAAATCCAAAATGAAACCATTCTTCATCTTCTCCTTAAAGGGGCTGACTGTGTCACCATAATTTTTTTTTAGTCACAGAGAATGCTCAGTAATTAATGCTAACTGTTGTGTATGTAATTATTCATTTTCATTCAGGCACCAACAACCTTGGGAGACCAGAATTTAAATTTCCTATTTAGGTGTCTTGAAATGTGCTGAGAAAGGAGAGAAAAGTTCAAAATCCATCATTCTAGGCCTGAATAATAAATCCATCTTAAAATGGCACTCATTTGAATGTAGCATGAGCTATAGTTCTGCTAATTTGAGATAAAATAGGGGAGAAAGAGGAGACAGAAAATGCAAAAAATTCTCAAACCTTTTGCTAACCAATAGCTTCAATTTTCTTTCCCTCCAAACCATTTAACCAAACTACTGATAACTAACAGAACTATGTCATTTGAGGCGAGAACAACATGATTGAAGGATCTCTAATAGGAGTATTAGTGATAGTCAAAAGGCAAGTTGAGGGAAGAACCAGTGATCCAGTGGTATTAGCAATCCACAAAATGAAAAATCAGACCCCTAGTCATATAGAGCCTATTGTATCCCAAGAAATAGAATATCATTGGCTTCCTATGGTTACCAATAATATCTCATTTAGGTTGAGCTTTCAGAGTTTGCAAAGCAATTCTTTCACAACAATCTTACAAAGTAAATAGTGAATTAATACTCTGAAAGATTAAGTAACCTAACTGTGGCTACACAGACTACTGATTATCTGAGTCAGGATTCGAACCCAGAAGTGCTGGCTCCAAATCCATGCCTCTATCCATTGTGCCAAGTACCCTCTGAGAAGTTGTTTGCACTAATTCTTAAAAAGTAAACTGCTATCAGAGACCATTCCCTCGTTATGGAGGTACTCCATCACCTAAATCCCACTTGTCTGCCCACTTTATTGATTCTCTAATCAAGTGAGGCCAACATCTGCACAGCTACCTGAACATAATGTGTTCATTTTCATTCCTGTAATTTTACTCATGCCATTTTCTCCACTGCCTGTGCCCATCCTTTGAAGACTCACATAAGGCAATGAAGGTTTCTCCAGCTACCAAAGCCCACACTAACCTCTCCCTTTGCTAAGCCCATATTCTGCTTAGTGTCACTACCACACTCTTTAGCACACCATTGTCCTTGAATTGTTATTGATTATATTTCATTTATAATTGATATAACATTAGTTATGTCACTCTCTATAAATTGTAAGTTTCCTGAAAGCAGGGATCATGCCTCACGTTTCTGTCATCCACAACATTTCAGTGAATACCAGCTTGATTGAACTCAATAAATCTGCATTTCAGCTGAAGCTAAAACTCTTTATGGCTATTTCTTTCCAATATTATCATGCAACTGTTGGGTTTTGGAAGAAAATACAGGTATTTGTGGAGGTAAATGTTCTCTTTTTTGTCTTCTTCCAGGTTCTCTGGCTATGAAGGTGTGCCGAAAGGATTCCTTGGCGATCAAGCTCAGCAACAGGCCCTCCAAGCGAGAACTAGAAGAGAAAAACATTTTGCCCAGGCAGACTGATGAGGAGAGACTGGAACTGAGGCAGCAGATCGGTACCAAGCTTACCAGGTAGGGATGTTGGCCAGCCCTTTCTTATTTTTCAGTGGGACCATAGAGGAGAGTTTTATTTTTCTGGACATGGGGTAAGTCAGTCATATCCATGACAGCAGAAGAATTTCCATTGCAGAGATATGACTTCAAATCCACCCATGGGGAGGGCAATGGCAATTGCTATCCTGAACCAATTGTCTCATCTTCCTTACTTGAATAGCCATTTATTGTACAGGTAGCTTCCCTAAGGATGCTCAGTGAGTAGAATAACCAACTGTAGCAAAGTCAGCATTGTCAAAGAGTGTTGCATACTCACATATATGTGTGGAACCATGTTTTGTTGTTTTTGTGTTTGCTTACCAATGTAATTAAATAAAAAAGCATCTTTGGTGAATGTAGTAACATGTAATACAGAACATCCACTCTAAAAGACACTGCATATCTCAATCTAACATGGCTCTTTCAGTGTAAGAGATCTTTTAAATATAGATATATACTGACCTATATATTTAGATATATGCTGACATGTAGATATATACTGATACATACATATATGTATACATATATGTGTTTGCATATACACAAATATGCAAAATATATCTCTACCTATTGATATACATCATATCAATACAAACTATATCAAATAAATCTGCATTTTGATGTATAAAATGCAGGTTTTTATACTGTGTGTATAAGGTACAGATTTTTTTCTGTTTCATAATGCTAACAAGCTACAAACTATATCACTGAGTTTAACTTTAATTCCTTGCAAAATTCTAGAACACATTATTAAACAAATAATTCATATGCATCAAAGGAAAGCAGAAATCACTGAAAACTAGTGTGACTTTATCAAGAACAAGTCATTTCAGAAAAACTAAATTAATAGACCAGAAAACTTATGTTGACATGAGTTTACCTATGTCCATAAAGCATTTGGCAAAGTCTTTCCCATTACCCTTGGGACAAGGTGGAAAGACGTGAGCTGGATCAGGGATTCCTAAGCTGTAGGACATGGACCCCTGAGAGAGCCAAAGATTATTGTGTAAGAGCTGTATGAATAACTATACATATCAAACATCATCATTTTGTCATTATGTAATGTCTTAGTTAAGTGAAATCAGTATTACTGCTATTATATGGGTTCTATAGAATAGATCTGTGCAATTATTTTGTGCTACAAAGAGATCTTCATATTCAAAAGGGTTGGAATCCATTGGGCTAGGTACATGTTACCCCATTGAGAATTCCAAACTAAATGCCCATTGGTAACCAGGAGAGAGGTCTCTGGAGAAGCACCTCCGAGAGCTGTCTAGTGCTATTCGGCATTTTTTAATGGCTTGGATGAAGGTCTGGATGCCATGCAGATGACACAGACTTGGGAGAGATAACTAACAATGTCCTGACAGAGTCAGGATCCTCAAATATCTGACCAGGATAAAACAATGGACCAAATCTAATAAGGTGAAAATTAATAGGAACAAATAGGAAGTCCTACATTTGGGTTCCAAAAATAAGCTCCTTGCATACAAGATAGAGGAGATGTCATGGCTAGAAAAGAGTTCCTGTGGAGACTTGAGAAATACTCATAGACTCCAAACGCAGTGTGAGTAAATAAGGCAATATAACAGCCTGACAAACTAATTTGGCCTGCTGCTGGCTGATCTCAAAGGCTGTCTTTGCATGGTTCCCCCGCTGCTGTCTACACTGGACATCTACCACTCCAGGTGTGGCCATAGTTGCCTGCTGTCTGTTCTGACGCTCCTGCTTCTCACCATTTCCTCCTCCTGCTTCTGTGTCTGGGCCTGGAACTGCTTCATTGCCCATGCTGAGAGTCTTTTGCATTTGTGCTCTTCGGCATCCAGACTAACCCCCTTTTAAAAATTTTCACTCTCTTCCTACTTCCTTCCTTAATATGTCAGACATAAGGGGCGGCCAGGTAGCACAGCGAGTAAGAGCACCACCTCCAGTGTTGGGATGACCTGGGGGATCGTATCCGGGCTCAGACACTTAGCACCCACCCAGAAACACCTGGCCGTGTAACCTTGAGCAAGTTACTTAACCCCAATTGCTTAGGGGGGGCCAGGTGGCTCAGCGAGTAAGAGCACCAGCTCCAGTGTTGGGATGACCTGGATCAAATCTAGGCTCAGATACTCAGCACCACACCCAGAAATAACTGGCCGTGTAACCTTGAGCAAGTTACTTAACCCCAATTGCTTTAAAAAAAAAAATATGTCAGACATAGCCATGGACACCAGCTCTGAGATCTCTACCAAGCCCCTAAAGGAGAGGAAAGAAATCATCAAGGAGATTGAGAATGACAGAGATAAACCAATTAATGGTAACACTAATGAGAAAAATGGAGAAGAGGAGGCTGACAATGAGGTAGACGAGGAAGATGAAGAGGATTAAGAAAAAAAATTGTGATTGGGGCGGCTAGGTGGTGCAGTGAGTGGAGCATCAGCTCTAGAGTCAGGAGGACCTGGGTTCAAATCCAGCCTCAGACACTTAACACAAAAATCAGTCGTGTGTCCTTGGGCAAGTCACTTGACCCCAGTTGCCCTACCTTCCCCTCTCCAAAAAGAAAAAAATGGTGAGGAAGAGGACGGAGATGAGGATGTGGAAGCCAAGAAACTATAAGCAAATAACCAGCTGAAGATGGGGAGGGAGAGGCTGTTGAAATCAAAAGGCAGAACACCAATAAGATAACTAGACATTGGAGTTGGGATGGGGAGTAATTTTTTTTTAAAGGGAGACAGAAAAGACTGCAATGTCCTATTAATCCTTAACTTCCTATCTCAGAATCTAAACATAGTTACCCTCAAATAGAGAGCCCAGGCCTACTGGGTGTTGTAACCCAAACAGAGAACACAGTCCTAATGATTACCAACCACAATGAGAATTAGCAACAAAAAGAGGGGGGGAAAAGCCTAAAACTTCTAAAGCCCTGGTTTTCTTAAAAGCTCTTTAAAGAAAAATGTTTGTATTTAGATTTAGATTTTATGTTTTTGTGTATATTTTAAGGGTGGTCAATCATTTTTCCATGATTTGGGATGACTAAGTAGCCTTTGATATGTTCTCTATCCTGTTTCTGATTTTAATTGTGTTATCATATTCCTAACAATCTCAAAGGAGGGGGAAAATCTTGCTAAAAAAAAAAAAAACTACGACAAAACACAACCTTATTCCAAGCATTCCAGTAACTTTTGTGTTTGTATCTATATTTAGCTATAAAATAAGTAATTGAATTGTTATTTGATAGTTGGAAGGCCAGAAATAAGAGGATTTTTTTTCTTCTTTGCCATTTTTCACTTTATTCTTTTTTATATACGAAGTTGCTATTTGAGATTTCTTGCTCTGTGTTATTTTAAATGTTAGTTTTGTTTCTTTGATGTATTGTGAAACATAGCAGGTATTTTACTGAGCTTTAAAAAGGAAAAAAAACTATTATGAACTTTGTGACATTAAAAGATGTTTTGTCTAGAACAATGTAGATGATAATCATGAGGTGACCTGCCCTGGTTAAATTAAATCCACATATTTTAGTTCCTTTCTGGGCACATTTTTGGAAGAATATTGACAGGCTAGAGGACAAACTAAAAAAAAACAATAAAGATAAGTGTATCTACTGAAGGAATTGAAGTCCTTTAGCCTAAAAATTAGTTAATTGTTTTCAAATATTTGAAGGGATGTTATTTGGAAGAGGGACTAGTCTTGTTTTATTTTGTCCCAGAGGGCCAAACTCTGGACAAGAAGATTTAAAGAAGAAGATTAAAGTTTGATATAAGGAAAAATATCCTAGGGATTAGATCTATCCAAAAGTGGAATGGAAGTCAGAAATTTTCCTCAATAGAGGCCTTCCAGTGAAGATATATGTTACAGAAGAGATTCCTGCTCAGGGAGAAGTTGGAGTAGGTAGCCTTTGATGTCCCTTCCAACTCTGAGATTCTGTGATTTTGTTTTATCAAAGGATGGGCAGGTAACACACTCTTCCATCAGTATAGTAGACTGAGTTATTTTAGGATACTTAAGTAGAACTTCTCTTTCTTTAATAATATGGTTGTCCCCTGGGGCATGCCATATTTTGATGTGTCAAGGAGGCATAACCTTACCTCCAAGACCAAATGATTTGCCCTCTCTGATACCCATCTCTTTCCTTTTTTTTGTCCTTTTCAAGCTGGGTTGGAAGGAGCCCCATGGGATTTGAGAGGAAGTACTTGATTTAATATTAGCCTAGAAATATGAGGATTTCTAAGGAAAGCTCAGGAATGCATGCTATTCTGAATCTTCCAGTCTGAGAGTTATGGGTTGATATGGGTTATTCAAAAATCATCTTTCCTTTGTATTGTTTGCAATATCCATATATTGTAGTCTCTGTCCTGCTAAGATCAGGAGGACCAGGCATGGCAGCACACATCTGTAATACCTGCTACTGGGGAGACTGAGGCTGGTGGATCCCTGGAGCTCAGGAGTTCTGAGCTGCAGTACCCTGAAGCCAATTGAGAATCAACTAAATGTGACACCAGTATGGTGTGCCCCAAGGACCAGCAGACTACTAGGCTGCCTAGGAAGGGAAGAACCATCTTAGGTCAGAAACCCAGTAGGTTGTTGCATTTCCAACCTATGTAAGATAAGGAGACCCAGTCTACCAAGAATAAATAAATAAATGTGACTAGAAAAACTAAATATCACAAATGACAAGGTGTATTCAAATCTTGCGATGAACTAAGAAGAAAGTCATTTGGACTAACTCTTACACTTAGGCTAGCTGGTAGCTGATATCAATAAAACATTTCTTCCTTACCATTCCGAGGTTAAGATTTCATCCCTGTGAAGAAAAAGACATTCAAAATGAAATTGGACCTTTGTAGACAACAAGAAAGTAAATAGAAAGCGGTCATAGTTAGTCTTTCCTTCCCATTCCTGCATTCTCTCACCAAGCCCTCAGGTGTGCAAGGTGGAGGAACTCAACAAAAAGTTAACTGAACCAAATGGTTTCAAACTATGAGAGTTTACAAGCATTCTTGACAGGAGGATACCAGAACTTTGAGAAGAATTCTATCTCAAGAGAAGTTGGGGTTAACCAATGAAGTAAGGATTAATATTGGGACTGCTTTAAAGGAGGTATATCATTGGATGGGTCAAGAGCTTTCAGAAGTAGCCCTTCCATAAAAAGGAATGTAGGTAGAATATAGGACAAACAATGAGGGGGGAGGAGGAGAAGTGTGATAGACAGGTGAACAGGAACAAAGGAGAAGAAAGTTTCTATTAGAGGAATAAAATGTCAGCTGGACATTAGGAAAGCTATAGAGGAAAGATGGAAACTTAGGTGCCACACCCATCACTGTACTCGAGAGTTGTTTAGATGTGTTTCTAGAGTGGTGATTCCCAAATTGGAGGACATGAGGAAATTGCAGAGTCACAACCTTGATGCCTTCGTTCCTGGAGCGGGCACTATGGAGACTCCTGGGCTGCTGCTTCTGCTGCTATTGCCTACAAATGCTTCAGACTTTCTGAAGATCTTTTTCCTCTCTCCTTTCCCCCTTTACAGTCATGCCCCTCTCTCCCACCACCCCTAACCAAATATTTAGGACATCATTGGTGGCAAGCAGGGAAGTGGTTATTGTTGTTGTCTGTCCATTCTCAAAGAGGACCATAGCATCAGGGAAGTGATGCCATGACAACATGCATGTGAATTGGATTTAAGTGAGGTAGGGCTGTGCAAAGTCACCAGCCTCACTTTCTCCTCCAGAATCATCTGGATCCAATGGCTCAATATAGATCAGGATGACTGAAAATGACCCAGGATGCAGTGGGAGACCTTGGCCTTTTTAAGTTAAGGTGTTTCCCAGTTCTCGGTTTGAGGCAATAAAATAGGGGCAATTAGGAGATTCTAAAAGCCCCTGGGAAAGTAGCATAAAAAAAATGTTTAAGAACCTCTCTTCCAGTCTCAAGCAGTAGCTGTCTGAGTTTTTTTAGGAAGGAGATGGGACAGGATTAGTATTTAGTTTATACTGCCTATAACTATGAAATTTTTCCTAATGTGGAAATAAGTGACAAAATATTTTCCAAGTATTTTACCTTATACTTTACATTACTGGTTTCAAAAATAGTAAGTAATACTTACATAGCATGTTAAGGTTGGAAAAACAATTCACATGTATGATCTCCTTCAATCCTAACAACCATAATGAGACAGACGCTATTATTATCCCCATTCAACAGATGATGAAACTAAATCTGAGCCCACAGATGAAGCTTATATAGCTAGGAAATGTCTGATGCAGGATTCGAACTCTGTTCTTCCTGATTCCAAAGCCTCTACCCACTCTGCTGCCAAGCTGCCTTTGTTCTCCCTATTTGTCTCAACCTGCTTATATTTATACAATGTAAATTGGTCTAACTTCTCCCAGCTAGTCACCTATACCAGAACCTTCCCAGGGTAGGGGGAATATTATCCCCCTAACTCCCAGTCCCATGGAGAGCCACCAAGTGGCACTTGGCAGAGACACAGATTGCCACCTATCCAAAACTTAGAACTCTAAGAAGTCTTCTGGGATTCCAAGTTAAGTGACTAGCAAGTGTCAGAGGCAGGATTTAAGTCTAGACCCACACACATATTCCTCTCCTTTCACCAACTGGAAGTAGAGGCCATAAAACCCAGAAGCAGATTTGCAAATGAATGAATGAACTAATGGAAAAGCATTAATTAGTCACCAAGTACTACACTCAGATGACTTAAGTGGATGGAGGGCCATGCCTAGGATCTTCCTGAGTTCAAATCTGGCCTCAGACATTTACAAGCTCTGTGACTCTGGGCAAGTCACTTAATCCCATTTGTTTCAGTTTCTTCATCTATACAATGAGCTGGAGAAGGACATGGTAAACCACTCCAGCGTCTTTGTCAAGAAAACCCCAAATGGGGATCACAAAGAGTCATACAAGACTGAAAAATTACTAAGCAACAACGACAACACTGTGCTAAGGCCCATGCACCTGAAGCTATTTCTGGTTTTGTAGCAGCATCTTAGCACATAAACACTTTCTTTACTGTGCCTGCACATTCATCCTACTCAGACTTCACAGGATGCCACCCAAAAAATATAACCAGAACTCCTGATTAATATGGAACCTGAAACAAAGGAGGAAAAGTAAAGAGTCTTAAGTGGACTTTCCATGTGTCCTCCAGCTGAAAACATCCATGTGTTACATAGTCCCCTCTTAGAATGTAAGCTCTTTGAAAACAAACACCATTTTCACTTTACTCTGTATTTCCAGAATTTAACACAGTTATTTGGTGCTAAATGAAAGCTTTTTCATTCATTTTTTTCATTTCATTTCATTCATTCATTCATTGACTCCATACACCAGTTTCATACACCAGCAGAGATCCAAGGATTCCCATGGTGCTATAGGTTCTGTGACCAAAATGGAGTAATACCATTTGGTCCCGTGAAGGTGTGCTCTGGTATCTATTCTCCTGCCTTGTTCTCCATATCAGACAAAAAGAAATAAAGCAGAGTAATCCACAGATTCTCAGGGGTTGGACAGATGGTGGGCACGGTCAAAACATGACTGTCAGCCCAGGTGTGCTGACCAGTAATTTTGCTTTGTTAGAATTTTGCTCACTTTCCCAACATGGTGCATCTGTGTCTGTCCTCTAGTAAGGTCACCTTGGTTAGACAGTGACCATTCAATAAGGATTCAAAACAGTTATTTTGTATAGCAGTGGGAAATAGTGTAGATGGATCAGATTCTCATTTCAATTTTTGGGGGCTGAGGGAGGTGTATTTAATGATTTTCATGTGGAGAAAGTGTGCGTGATAGATACAGCCCATCTCTATGGGGCATGGGGCATGAAAAACTCACAAGTGCTCAGAGGGATCTGTTTCTATTTGAATTTGGCACTACAGAATAGAATAGGTCTTAAAGTCAAGGAAGATCAGCTTCATGTTCAGTTTCTGATATACATTGGCTGTGTGACTCTGGACAAGTCACCTAGCTTTTTTTTTTTGCTTTTTGGAGGATAGTTGGGGTTAAGCAACTTTCCCAAGGTCACACGGCTAGTAAGTGTTAAGTGTCTGAGGCCAGATTTGAACTCAGGTCCTTCTGACTTTAGGGCCGGTGCTCTATTCACTACACCACCTAAACACCCCAAGTCACCTAACTTTTTAATGCCTCTAGGAGTCCTCAAAGACTATCGACTGAGAGTAGGTGCTAAGCAGCAGTCATGGAGGAAATATACTTACTGGTAGTTCCCCATGCCAATAAAATAGCATATCAGTCTCCCCCTTCCCCCAAAAAGGGGAAGTTTTAGGACATTTTCTCCCAAAATGAAGATTAAGTCAGTACTTGTAGCCACACAAACAAAAGTATAAATCAAGAACAAAGTTGAGAAATAAAAGATGGTCTAGCCAGGTTCTGTAGACAGAAGCATATGTTCTGTCTGAATATAGTATCTATCACCATGATACATCGGCATTTCACCAGCATGCTATATTTATGAGAAGGAAACGAAGGGGAGGGAAGACAATCTTTCTTTGTATCCAGTGCCCCCCAGATTTGAGTGCTGTCCATCTATAAAAGCCTAGACTCTTTGGTCTCTAAGATTTATAAGAACAAACTATTTGATCTCAAGTCTCTGTAGGTTCATGTGTTGAGCTGACTGGGAATTACTGTGCACAAAATGTTTTGCTTCTGTATCATGGAAAGGAACCAAGAGAAATGTAAGTCTTCTATGCACACTGTGCATTTCTGAAGCTTCAGGGTTGTTCTCTGCCATCTGAAGCAACTCTGGAAATCTCAACACAATGAAAAGAATGTAGCCATTTGTCCTGCCTTCAGGGAGACCCTTGATGGCATTGAAGGGTGCAGATCTGTAGGGCTCCCATGATGATCGCAAAGGTGGGGGGGATGCAATGCAAAAGCTGACAGGTGAAAGGTGGGGGAGATTATCTGCAGAATAAGCCCCAGTGCTCAAACAGAGAAGCAAAAGGAATTTTTCCCACAGGAAGCCTTTCTCATGGTATCATTGGGATGACACTTTTCACCTTCTTTCAGTAACTTGTCAAGACTGTCAAGTAAAAAGAGAAGCTTCCAGTAAGTCGGTGAGTTAGGGAGGAGCTGTCTGCCATCACTGAGGGGAGGCTGTGATTGGCACAGCGAGTGGTCAGTTCATTCTTCCTGCTCCATACTGTTGTGTTCAATACAGAGGTTATTCTCCTTTGCTGTTCATGTCATGACAAGCCCTAGGACATTGCATTCCCAAAAGCATAAGCCAAGGGAAGCATGTAGGTCTTGTAAGTCCCAAGGTCCTCTGGGACTACTCTACAGTCTCCAAAGTTGTTTGTCCTCTATACTCTCACAGGGCTTTTCAGGCTACTAGAGAAAAGAATCAACTTTTAAAAGTTCATAATCATTGTCACCCCTCTAGGTAGTGATGATTCTAACATTCTTCATTTACCCAGGAGGTTTGCTATTTTTCTTAATGAACCCAATCAAACTCCTACCTTCATGGCTTCCAGGGGTGGGGAATCTGTGGCCTTGAGGCCACATGTGGCCTTCTAGGTCCTTGGGTGCTGCCAAGTTTTACAGAACAAATCTTTTTATTAAGGGGATTTGTTCTGTGAAGTTTGGATTCAGTCAAAGGGCCATACTTGAGGACCTAGAGGGCCATGTTTGGCCTTGGGGCAGCAGGTTTCCCTCAACCCACTTAGACCCATCCATTTTAAATCATATTTCCAAAATCAATTATTCTTTTTTAAAGTACACAAGAACTCTGCCTTTTACTTACCTAGTCAGTCATTGATATTATCTCCCAACAACTCCACTTTCCAACATGGGGCTCTGATGGATTGACAGGGTTAGACAACTGGGCAGAGTCCCCAGTGATATCAAACCATTCTGTAAGACTTCTAGGAGTGGGGTTTCTAATGACTAGTGGTAACCTGAGTGATGTCACTTAGAGAGAGGCTGAGTTCTACCTCTTCTTCCTGTCCAGAAAATATCTGATCCTGTTTATGGGAACATTTTACCCAGTGCTGCCTAATACCTCCTATGGGTTTCATCATTTGACAGAGAAGGAAAGGTAGGGAAGGTAAATAAAACCCTGTTTGGAACCCTCTCAGCTTCTAAGAACCTTTTGATTCTAAGTGAAGCTTTGGAATGAGGGGCAGGAGGCACTCTCCTGACTGAGAAACATGCCCTATCAGTCTGGAATTCCTTCCCATCCCAACCATTTCACAGAAGCATTAGACATTCCCCACCCAGAAGGAAAAGCATTTGTCATTGCTGCCCATTGATTTATCAAGCACCCACCTGAGCTGCAAATAGACACAGCCTCTGTGTCTCAAAAAATCTAAAAATATCCCTCAGGAGAAGCTGTTAACTACCTAAATCGGTTTTAGGGATTGAGTCTCTTCTTTTTGTTCATTTTCTGATTGATTTTGGGTACCAGGACAGGCTTGCTAGTTTTGTTAGCCACCCATCTCCGGGGTCTTTCCCTCCTTTCTGCTGCCATCCCACATGTTGCCATGGGCAAACTCAGAATTACTAGGTCTCCAGATGACACTTCTACCAGTTAATTAAAGAAAGATACAGATTTTGTTGAAACTACTTGGGATAATATTAAGGAGAGCTACAGAACTGTTCTTTATCATGCTTGCTGTGTATTCAGGGATATTATTGATAATACTGCATAGACCAGTAAGGAATCCATCCAATGTGGGTTGGTTTTGTTTTGTTTTTTTAAGAAACATTTTCACATAAAAATCTGCTTGTATAGTGCATTTTGAAACAAATCCCTGTAGGATCCAAATCTATTTTGACTATTATCATCAGGTTTTTTGGCTTGATCTTTGAGACAAGAACACCATACTCCTATAAAGAATGATTAAATACTGTGTGTCAGTCTTTGATTGGGTAGCCATGATTAAGCTTCAGACATCATTCAGGTGTTTCTTAGAATGCATACGTGTGACTTTTCAAAATAATGTTTGGATAATTGAAAGTTACAGTGCAGGAAGCCCCCAATTTTCTTTCTTCCTAAATGTCAGAGGACAAGGTTTGGGGAACCATGACCTTTGAATAGCGGGAATCCATAGCTTCAACAAAAAAATGCATCACCTATTATGCAATGACATGCCATATCCATCCTCCTTGCATATTCATCCATCCCCAAGCCTGAAATGCACTCCCTTCTTATAATAATGATAGCAAACACTTCTATAGTAATTTGCTTTTGCCATCTTATTTAAACCCCAAACTTCTTTGAGGTTATGACATCATCAGCCCCATTTTATAGGTAAGGAAATGCAGGCTCAGAAAGAGTCAGTGTCTTGCCCAGGTTCACACAGCTCTTATGCATTTAAGGCAGGATTCAAGGTCAGGTATTACTTACTGAATGACCAGACCTTTATCCATGATGCTACACATCTCCTTGATCCAACTAAAATCATTCTTTTCCTACAAGGCTTATCCCAGTGGCCAATTTTTCCATAAAGCTTTCATGGACTTTAAGCCTCCCTTTAATTAAAATATTTCTTCCAATTTTCTTAGTACACTCTTTATCTCGTTTGGCCTCATCACACTATAATTTGTACAGTATTCTTCAGTTGACCTGTCATTTTTCCCCTAATTGAAGTTAAACTCCCTGAGGGGAAAGACTGAGAATTTTTCATCTTCATATACCTAGCACCTAGAACAGTTCTTTGCCCATAGTGAAGCATCTAATGAATGTTTGCCAAATTGGAAACTGAATCATTTCATGGATGCTTAATAAAAAAAAAAAATTGGACATCTCCTTTGACATGGTATCCAAATCCTTTCTCTTTATTTTTTCTCCTCCTTTCTCTTCTCTTTTCTTTTTTTTTAAACTAAACAACAGCATCTATTAAGTCTCTATTATGTGTCAAGCACTGTGCTCAGAAATGGAAATGCAAAAGAAAAAGTCAAAATGGTACCTCCCCTCAAGGAGCTTACATTCTTTTTTTAATTTTAGTTTTAATTTATGGAATAAAACAAGCATTTCCATAACATAGTATAATAACAAAAAAAGGTGATTGCACATAAAACTACATCTATCATGTAATCCTACCCCTGAGAGAGGTCCTTCAATTGTGTTTATGTGTATATGCGAGTGGAGGCAGGGGACACAGATATATGATAATAGTCTGCTCATCCCCACAAATTCCATTATGCTTTTCTTCCTTCTGATAAATCAGTTCATTAAGTTACTAAAGGGCTGCTCTGATCCTCTTGTTATGTGCTATGAAGTAGTTCACACTGGGATATAGTTCATTAGACAAGCAGAATACAGAGCAGTGAGGTCCGAAGAAGGCTGAACCAGGAACAGTGAACAGAAGATGCAGAGAGACAGATTTCAGCTTGATGTAGGGAAGAACTCCTAATAATTAGAGCTGTTCATAAGTGGAATGAACTGCTCCTGAAGGGACTCTCTTTACTGAAAGTCTTCAAGCAAAGTCCAGGTGACCATTTGCCAGGTGTGTTATAAAGACGATTGTCATTCGCGTACACACATTAGCCTCTGAAGTCCCATCCAATTGAAGAGATGCGATTTTTGTAGAGTACTTCAAGCTTGACTTTACCCTTGCTACGTTGTAGCCCAATACAAGACCAAGGACTGAAAGCCCAGGCATGACCTTCTGGTAGTACAGAAGCATTGACTATTGATCAGACACTACAGCAGGGGATGTTTTTGCTTGGTGAGAGATATACTTCAGTGCCAGTTGACTCCTAGTCACAGCGGGGCAGCTGGAGGTGTCCCATGTAAGAAGAGTCATTTGAGCCCTGCGAGTTGAAGAACTTTGCCCTCAAATGGAAATAGCTACAACTCACATTTATACAGTTACAAAATGTTGTTTTATGTATGTGTGTACATACACATATATGTAATTATATGTATATAGAAAATTACATCTATGAATTGTAATTCTATATAAATCTATAAGCATATGTATTGCATAGTTATACAGAGATACATAATTACATGTGTGTATATATACATACATATATAATTTGGTCCTGTCAATAATGTGTATATTCATGTGTATGTAATGCTATCGACATATAGCATTTACATATATGTATGCATGTGTGTGCATATAGAGAAATATAAAATTTTGCTACTTTCAGTAATACATATGTATATGTGTAATATATACATATATAGTCATATTATGTATGTATACATATGTATATATAATTCGGTCCTTTCAAAAGTTTATATGGGTACATATACATATAGGTAATGGCATGGAGCTATATCTATATATGTATTGTATTGTGCATATACATGTGTAAATATAAATTTTCAGTCCTTTCAATAATATGTATGGGTGTGTCTATATACATATATGTTATATAGAGATTTATAAATATAAAATCTTGTCCTTTCAGCACTATGTATGTGTGTGTAAGTATACGTGTACATATATTTAATTATGTTATAATTACAGGTCTGCACATATATGTATATATTTGTTGTTGTTTAGTTGTTTCAGTAATGTCTGACTCTTCACCACCCCATTTGGGGTTTTTTTTGCAAAGATCCTGGAGTGGTTTGCCATTTCCTTCTCCAGCTCATTTTACAGATGAGGAACTGAGGCAGACAGGGTTAAGTGACTTGCCCAGGGCCAGTTAGCTAGGAAGTGTCTGAGGAAGGATTTGAACTTGGGTCCCCCTAACTCCAGGACTGACACACTATTCACTGAACCACCTGGTTGCCCACCATATATGTGTATGTACAAGTGTGTACATATGCATATATACATACATATATGCACATGCACACATATGTGTGTTCATATATATAAATTTGGTCCTTTTGACAATCTTGGGGGGTAGACAGTGATATTATCATTATTCTCAGTTTACAAATAAGGTAGCTGAGGCCAGAGAGGCCAAGGACACACAGCTAGTAAGAAGTAAAGCTGGGACTCCATCCTAAATGTTTCTGACACCAGAATGCTTTCCACAATGCAGCTGCTCAGTTGAACAGCATATAATTCTATAAATTCAGTTCAAACACTTTAGGGCCTCCCCTGTGCATATCACATTGAATCACTGTGCATGGAACAGCTAAGCTGCTGCAGTAGTACCAAGCATGGATTCAGGAAGACCTGAATTTAAGTCCAGCCTCAGACACTTACTAGCTGTGTGACCCTGAGCGAGTCACTTAACCCTGTTTGCCTCAGTGTCCTCATCTGTAAAACGAGGGTGATGATGATAATACCTACCTCTCAGGGTTGTTGTGAGGCTCAAATGAAATAGTAATTTTAAAGCATTTAACACACTGCTTGGTGTATTGTAAACTCTATGTAAATATTATTATTATTAGAAAAATAAACAAGTTCTCACAATATTTTAGAATAGCTTTTCAGCTTTCTTGGCCACTTACAGCTCTCTATGTCTGATAGTCTTTTAGTATGCAAAGGTCACTTCCCACTAGGGAGAGGTTGAACAAGGCCAGATGCAAATAATATGCAAATTCATTGAATAATCTTTGTGTCCATGAGGAATGAATGGTAATAACCCAACTTCAGCTTAAAAGATTTTTTTCTAGACTTTAAGGCCAAAAAGAAATGAAATTTAAATCAGAAACCAAGCCCTCGGTTTAAATAGACAGCTGTACGAAAGGAACAAACTGAAATAGACTGAAGTGTGAGCAGAATTAAGGCATTTGGAGCAAACCTGTGGTATTTGCATAATAAATACCTGCTCTCTTTGGATAACTGAGCCACTCTCATATCATGGGACATCTCTCTGAAACTGGATGCACAGTAGAATATAAGGTAATAAAAGATAATCACATTCTTCAAGGAGATGATTTGGCCTAGGCTGACATCTCCTTAAAGATGCTGATGAGAGCAATGGATACATTACTGTTTGACTGACAGGGTATTAGATGGAGATGTTCTTGCTCTAAAAAAAAAGTTAGGTAGCTGTCTAGATGAACTGATTGGAGTGGGATGAGATACCGTGTGATGCATTTTGGGGGTAGGGTTTTAATTTTTTTGGTTCTACCTGTGATTTCACTGGTATGGAGACTCCTGGTGCAAAAACCTTCCTCTCCCAATGTAGCTCAGTAATTACGCTGTAATTCCCAGAGTCACCTGCAAGCACTAAGGTTTAAGTGACTTTTTTAAGGTCACATAGCAAATATGTGTTAGAAGGAGGATTTAAACCCAGGTCTTCCCTGGCTGTAATAATGATTCTCTATCCACTATTCCATGCTGCTATACAAGGTCATAACACAACTCCCAAATCACCCAAATAGAGATTCTGGCATTTAAGCCTATATCATATCTATGAAATAAACATGTGTCTCATGAACATATCTTAACTTCACTTCTTCCCTCTCATAGAGGAACTACTCTACTGAGAGCTGTGCAAGCCCAGGTCCTGTGTTCTCCTCTACTGAAGTCTGACCTGTGGCAGCCTAGACCATGACCTGATGCCTCATGGCGTCTGTCCATCACATGAGCTATTTTACTTTGGAGCTTATAGGCTGATACTCAGAAACAAAGGCCCAGCTTGTCCTGTGTTTCAGAAGTCCAGCCTCTCTCTGAGGCCCAGCTGCCTCACCACCCCATACATTTTTGAGAGATGCAGTAAGTGCAATTTCATATAAGTGTACCCTTTCACCCAGTAGGAAGAGAATTAATCTCAGTGTTGAAAATTCACAAAGGTTTTTTTTTTTAAGTGTCCTTCATGGGAAAAAAAAAAACCAAGCAGCTGAGAGATAAGTATTAGTCTTTAGTGGGTTTTGTATTTCAGGGCAAAAACAGACTTTTGAATTGGCTAATTATTTAAGTGGCATTCTGCTCTCTGAGGGCACAAGCTCCATTCAGGGCTAATGTAGACAGAGAATGGTTCTCTCCTCATGTCTTGGTCAATGTTTTATAGGTTTTCATATCTTACAACTTCTTGCAGGGATAGAGCTGCCTGCCACTTGGAGATGCCATTGAGTTTCTGAGTGGCACACTTTCCTTTTGATTATGACTGAGTTAGCAGCAGCTACCCTTGTTTGGCTTTATCCTTGGCAAAATTAGAAAGAAGGTCTATCAGCATATCCAGCTCCAGCCAAAGAATATCTTATGCTTCAAATGTTGACCAATATCCTCAATTCCTTCATACAATTCTCATGGGCTCACAAGGACCTCTACCATCCTGGTTGCCCACTGCTGGATACGTGGGCCACGATCCCATATGGGATCTCGAAAAATCTGACAACAGTTAAAGATTTCTTAATGTGCAACAACCAAAAATTAATTAAAAATCAAATGTCTAATGAACCTGAGGTGTTTCTGGCAGCGCCTGCCCGTGTTGCATGGTGCAACTTCACTGCAGCCTTGGTTCTGAACACAAAACATGCACACTTTGCACTGCAAGTGCCCTCAGTTCATGCAACACCAATGAATGCTACCTAAATTCAAAAAGGGCTCATGAAAAGTTTAAGTCTAGAGCATATCACACATGTACTGTATCTTGAAGGGTGAACACAGTTTTAACAGGTGGAGATGAAGTGAAGGAGATTCCCTTCCAAATAGAATGAAATAATCCAAAGCCTAGAGGGAGAAAAGCTTAGACTGTCTTCAGAAAATGTGATCAATAATCCAATCCTGGTTAAATGTGGGAAGGATAATATGAAATAAGACATCTCCACTTCTTTAAAGGATGTCAAAAACCTGAGAAAGTCAGAGAAAATCAAGCTAAAAATGTATAAAAATAGAGATTAAGGATAGGATCTGGACTGGACCTCTGATTTCACTGATTTAGAGAACTCCCTCTACCCATACAGTTAAGTGTCTTCTCTTCAGCTTGGAAAGTCACCTACTTCTAGGTTGTGACTTGCCCAGAGTAGTACAGATGATAGGTATCAGAGGCAGGACAGGAACCCAGTTCTTCTGGTCCAGAGACAATGTCTCCACAAGCTACACCATGCTACTCCTCTTGAGTTTGCTGAAGAAAAGTTAGAGGACTTGGGATTAGCTTGGAGACGAAGGACTGTTCTCAGCTGTATGAGAAGGTACTAACTCTCCATCTCCTCAGGAGACTGAGTAAGGGAAAATTCATTGTAGCCACATTGCTTTTTGTACCAATTCTGCCTCTTAGATGAGATATAAAATTGAAACATGCATGAATCACTCATGGTCATTAAGAACCATCCTCTTGATCCATATTGCAATAGTAAAGAGGCTATCCATGATTTCTACCAGGATCATCCATCTCCGGGGCAAGCCGTGGTCCTCTGGACCAGCAAATTCTCTGTTAATTTCACCTCTGTATGCTTTTCTATAATCCCTGCCCATCTTGATGCTGCATCTTCATGCTGAATATTTTGATCCTAGATGGTTATAGTTGAGAAATTTACAACGTAGTAGTTTTGCCTGTGTTTTCACATGTCTTCTCTTTTTAATTGGGAATGTGTTTCTAAACTCACATAATATGTTACTAAGAAGTATTCATTAGATCTGTCTTATGTTTACATTTTTCTGACTTATTATAATACAAGGAGTTGGTAACATCTATAAAAATTGCATATGTGGTTAACCAAGAAACAATTTTTAGACAATTTAAATAGGGGACGTCATCCACTGGGGAATAATAAGCTTCCAAATTGGGAAGTTTGTTCCTGAAATTTTTATATGTTAATTGTTGGGACTTGATCATTTAAAAATAGCTTTAAGTCAACTTTCTCAAGTACTTACTTTGTGCCAGGCTAAGCACTGAAAATATAAATAGAAGCAAATGGAAACACAATCCTGTCTTTAAGGAGCTTAAGTTCTAATTGAGGGAAGACAACACATTAAAAGGAAGCTAAGAAGAGGGGGATTCCTGTGCAGGATAGGATGCTGGGGGCCAAAGTATCTTCCAGAGTGAGAAGGCCGCTATGATGTGGAGGGGTAGAAGGAAGTCTGGAGAGCCAGGAATAGAACTCAGAGAAGAAAGATGGATAATAAATTGGAACTGCATTGGAAAGGAGTTTAACTGAAAAATTCAATCCTCTGATTATTAAACTTCTCATTACTTTATCTATCGGAATATCATATACCTACAATTCTTTCTAGAGGCACTGTGATGCACTGGCTGTTCTTAGAGTTAGGAAGACCTAGGTTCAAGTATGTATATGTGCATACAAGTATACGCATGTAGCGTTTGCCTTTGGCACACACTAGCTGTGTGACCATGGACAAATCATTTGAACTCATTTTCCCAGGTAATATTATTCTTTTTTTAAAGAAATGTTTTATTTTATTTTTAAATAACATTTTCTCCCCCCGCCCCCAATTACATGTAAAAACAATTTTTAACATTCAGGTGGGTTGTTGTTTTTTTAATTTTGAGTTCCAAATTCTCTCCCTTTCTCCCTCCACTCCCCCTCCCCAAAATGGTAAGCAATCTGATATACATGCTCAATCGTGTAAAACATTTTTCCATGTTAGTCATTTTGTGGAAGAAAACAGAAGGAAGGAAGGAAGGAAGGAAGGAAGGAAGGAAGGAAGGAAGGAAGGAAGGAAGGAAAGAGAGAGAGAGAGAGAGAGAGAGAGAGAGAGAAATAGCATGCTTTGGTCTGCATTCAGATTTCATCAATTCTTTCTCTGGAGGCAGTTAGCATTTTTCATCATGAGTCCTTTGGGATTTTCTTAGATTATTGCATTGTTGAGAGTAGCTAAGTTATTCATAGTTGTTTATTATACAATTTTGCTGTTACTGTGTATAATGTTCTCCTGGTTCTGTTCGCTTAACTCTGCATAAGTTTAAGTAAATCTTTCCAGATTTTCTGAAATCATTCTTGGATAATATACTCTTAAGAAGCATAGTAGATAAAGTACTGGACTTGAAGTCAGGAAGACCTGGTTAAAATCCTACCTTCGGCACTAGTTTTATAAATAAAAGCAATCTTATAACATGTCCGTGCCTCAGTTTCCTCACCTCCCCAAATGTAGGAGTCAGACTAGATGGACTCTAAGGTCTATTCCAGCTGTAGATCTATGATCCTATGAGAAATTAGACAGTTGCCAAGATGCATCAGTAAAGGGAATTCCCATGCTGAGAGTTTCCCATACCAATGGTTGCCCAATGCTGGATACTCTCCAGAGCACATAACATTAGTACTGAATCTTGAAGGATGAATACAATTTCAACAGGTGGACATGAAGTGAAAGGGATTCCCTTCCAAATGGAATGCAAAAGATTTCCAGAGCGCCCCCCCCCCAAAAAAAAAAAAAACTCTGATTGTTGTGTCTGATATCAGCAAATAGGTAAGAGATAAATAGGACTTTACCTGCTTTGCTGCTGTGAAACTACCTGGAGAGAGGGCAGGAGGCAGAGGGTGTACTACCCTAGAAATGCCAACAGGATACAACTAGAGAGCCTCAATCAAGAAAAATTTCCTAAGCACCTACTATGTGCCAAATGAAATAAGAGATTGAGGAAATCAAAGAAAATGAAAGGTAGTTAACACTATACCCTAGAACTCAGTACAAAAAATGAAGGTTCTTTGTCCATAAATAGAATACTTCAAAAATTACTACCCTTTCTAGAATGAATGCCCCTGTTGCAGGAAGGTACCTGCCACACTTTTAATGGTACAATTGACTCCACAAAAATAGTATAACTCTACCTTAGTGTGTCCTTAAACCACTTCATCTGATGCAGTGATGCTTATTCAACTTATTAGCTCATCGTAAAATTGTCCACTCTCTTGACATGCTTTTAACAGTGAAGAAGCTTCTTTATGGGAATATTCTGTGAGTATATTGGCCCCTAGAGAAATTTTAAGCCAGCCAGACCCCGACCTTTCTACCCAGTGACTGATTAATCAATAGTTAATGGATCAGACATTTACTTGAATAATTCTCATGAGGGAGTTAGCAACTGTAATCTCAGTTTAGGAAGGAAGACAATAAATGTGAGAAGTATAGCATGGCACAAATTAACCAGAATTTGCTTTTATAAATTTATCACCTGAAGACTGTCCTATGTAGGCCCATAAAATCTTAGATTTAATGCTGGACAGGGCCTTAGAAACCACTGAGTCCAATCCCTTCATTTTGGAGATGAGGAACTGAGAAGTAATGTCCCTTGACTGAAGACACACTGATGTGACTTATTATATCATGTATATGTTTACTGCACCTAGAAAGATATTAAATTATAAAAATTACATAAATGTAGCATGTTTTAGGGTCTTCCTTAAAAATATAAGCTACATGGAAGTCATTTTTATTTTGATCATTGAAACTGTTTTTCATTTCCACTTGTGCAGAATAATTAAAATTGAGTGTTAACAGGGAAGTTTGATTTAGGGGAATGCTCTTACCTCAATTATGTGTATCACATCACCCTCTTGTTCAGTTCAGAATAAAGCACTGAGACAGTGGACTGTAGTAAAGGAAATAAATCACATTAGTAAGGCCAATTAATAAATGGGGCAATAAATCATATTAGCAGAAGCAGGCTTTTCACTGTTGTAAACAGTTTCATCCCCATCCCTGCAAATCTGATCTGACAGCAGAGAGCCCAGTGACTTAATTATCATATCAGTTCAATAGGAGAGCAGGAATTCTATAGAGGGTCTCCAGAACACAGGACACATGAATCAGGTCTCATGGGAATAAGCACAAAGCAATGTGTGGGGGTCATTTTTTACATCATTCTCAATAATGTTCATTCTAAAATGACCCAGCCATCAAATGGAGAAGATTGGACAAAATAAACTCCAGGGTCCCTTCTACCTCTAAAACTCAATGAGTTGGTTGTTCTAAATGCAACAACTAAGAGGGAGAAGAGATAGCAAAAGGGCTTAGGGCAGGAGAGACATGACGTATTGTAGGGTTCTTATTCATGGGGATGGTGTTTATGGTAAGTTGGGCTTCACCCTTTCATCTACCCACTTGTAGCCTATAAATCAAAATGAAAGATCATCAAAGGCTTTCATAACTAAGGCCAGACTGGCAACATTTATTCCCCTGGATTGTTTGGGAGGGCCACAACTTTTTCATTCAACCTTGAAGAGTTCAGCTCATCTCTAACTTCAGGGTTATGAATGTCAAAAATTCTTTGGTAAGGCATGGTGACTAATGAGTCGTCTGATTTTATTGTTTACTTTGTACTAGAAGGTCAAGGTTTGGGGGAAGAGGGAGAGGAGAAGGAAGAGAAAGAAGAGGAGGAGAAGGACGAGAAAAAGGAAGAGGTGAAAAAGGAGGAGGAGAAGGAGGAAGAGGAGAGGGAGAAGGAGGAAGAAGAGAAGGAATAGGAGGAGAAGAAAGAGGAAGAGAAGGAGAAGAAGAGGAGGGGGATGTTCATTTATAAAGTGCTTTACAGTTTACAAAATACTTTCCTCACAACTCTCTCAAGTACTTAGTGCTAATCTATATATCTTTGGTCTGGACCTGTGATTTCATTAGTGTGAGAGAATTCCCAGTATATAAATTCCCTCCAATGATGCAGATGAGCAGCTTTCCTGTAACTTATGGCTTTAGAGGGTTGCTTGAGGTCTAGAACTATTATCCGTGTTTAACAGTTGAGAAAACTGAGCCTTAGGGAGAATAAGTGACTTGCACGCAGTTATGGAGCTAGTGTACTTCCTAAAGTCATGACTCAAACTCAGGTCTTCAGACTCCAAGGGCAGCATTCTTTCCATACCACCACCCTGCCCCAGTTATATGTTCATAAAGTATTTCCTTTGACCTTGGTTGGTTTGTCATAAAGTTCCCCTTCTCTTCATATTCATTGACCAAAAGAAGCTTTTCCCTGTGGCAGCCTGGGAAATTCCATTGATAACAGACCAATGGCTGGAGTTTTCTTGAGATGGGCTTCTCAGAAACCTTTGACTTCCTTTGTGATGATTCATTAGAGGCAAAGCAAAAAATAGGAGCTGGGGGGGAGGGGACTATCCCCATTTCTTTTTTCTTTTCCCTACTACCTTCAGAAAAAATGGAATTATCTTTCATTTGGCTAATTACTTAAGTATCTAATCCCTCCCCTCCCCCCCCCATTTAATATAATTTAAAGGTTGTTCATTGAAGCTCAAAATAAAGAAAAGACAGTAACTTATAGAGTACTTCCCCCTCCAGGTTAGGACTATTCCCTAAGGACCATAGTGACTGGTCATGATTTTCCACAGTCTTTGAAATGGAATGTCATGTCTACCAACAACTTGGGAGGTTATTGCATTTATCCAGCATGTATCTAAATCATAGAAACTCCTCATTTGTAAAGAGCCACATCTTGTCCAACCCATACAAGAATTCCTTAAATGGGGTCAGCTAGGTGGCGCAGTGAATAGAGCACCAGCCCTGGAGTCAAGAGGACCTGAGTTCAAATGTGGCCCCAGACACTTAACACACTTACTAGCTGTGTGACCTTGGGCAAGTCACTTAACCCCAATTGCCTTGCCTCACCACCTCAAAAAAAAATAAGTCCTTCAATAAAACCACCCAGAAGTGACCATCCAGTCTTCTCCTGAAGACCTTCAATGAATTGGAACTCATAGCCCATTCCACTTTGGGACAGCTCTTATGATTGGAAACCCCAAGTCTTCCAAAAAATCTGTCTTCCACCAGATTGGGCAGGTAGGTGGTATAGTGGACAGAGTGCCACAGCTAAAGTCAAGAACTGAGTTCAAATCTGGCCTTAGATACTTACTAGCTGTATGACCCTGTATGACCTCTGTTTGCCTCAGTTTCTTCCTCTGTAAAATGGGGATAATAATAGCACTTGCTTCCAGGGTTGATGTGAGGATCAAATGAGATAATAATTGTGAAGCGCTGTAGCAGCAAGCACCCCAAGCGTCGTCAGGGTTTGCAGCTACCACAAGTTCTTGGATCGCCTTTGCTTGGTATTACATTACAAGCGCTTGGCACAGTGCCCGGCACATAGGAAGCACGATATAAATTTTCACTATTATTATTCCACCAGTTGTTCCTAGTAATGCCCTAAACAAGACATGTCTAATCCCTTTTCCAAATGACAGGCCTTCAAATATCTAAAAAACGATTACCATGCCCTCCCCCCAAAACTGCTCCTTCACAAGGTAAACATTTCCCAGTTCCTTCAACTTTAACTGATGGCTCTCTTCCCTTCACCATCCTGGTTTACTTTGTGTGATCACCCTCTAGCTTTGGCAGCATCCTTCCTATGGGAGTATTGGGGGGGAGGGGGAGCAAATTTAGTCCTTAGACCAGTGTCAGTAAGGAAGATATGACCCCTGAGGATACATTACCAAATAATGAAGGAAGTGCAAAGTTTCAAATTGGAACAGGGCAAGTGGTATGTGTGCATTCTGACAGAACTGTGATTTAGTATTGCACTGTTTCCTAATCAGAATTATTTCATTTACTTTTGTTATCACTCTGAGTATAACTATGAATCATCATAAAGCTTTATGTATTCTACTTTGGGCATGCTTCTTTTAAAATTTAAAATTTCACTCACTGAGAAATTTGGAGAGATGTTTTAGGGATATGCTGACACCCCATTTTAAGCAATGGCTGGTTAAGAAAGTGACTAGCCGTGCAAAGAGAAGATGAAGATGATTTGGACCAGGTGAAGGGAAGCTTTGTATTAACTGGGAGTCAAGGGAGTTGCAGAAACTGCCAGGTAGAACTACAAAGGCAGCAAATGAAAGAAATGATATTGAACTTCTCTGTTATTGTTAGCTGAGGATAAAATTCCCCAAAACATCTAAATAATTTTTTTAACCTTACTAGATGTAGTGTAGTAGAAAGAATACTAACCTTAGAGTCATGGAACCTGAGGTCAAACTCTTCCTCTGTCACTTACTGCCTAAGGGTCCTTGGGCAAATCACTTCATCTATGTAAGACGAGCCTCTAAAAAGTGCCTTCTAGCTCCAAATCTATGATCCTAAGGTCCACCAATGGGGCAGCTAGGTAGCACAGTGAATAGCAGGCTGGGCCCTGCAGTCAGGAAAATCTGAGTTCAAATCTGGCCTCAGACACTTGCCCCTGGGCAAGTTACTTACCCCTGTTTGCCTCAGTTTCCTCATCTGTAAAATGAGCTGGAGAAGGAAATGGCAAACCACTCCAGCATCTTTGCCAAGAAAACTCCATATGAGGTCACAAAGAGTTGGATATGACTGAAACAACCCAACAGCCATAACAACAAAGATCCACCAATAGGTTTTAGAAGCCAACTGCGATTACTAACCAAGAGTAAGTGACATGTATGATGTAAAAAAGAACATGAACAGCAGATGCAGTCTTCAGCAGCTGGTCACCTTCCCAGTGAGGAGGTGCAGGACCTAGGGGAGCATGTCCACACACAACAACTCCAAATAGACAAAATGCTCAGTTTGCTAAAAAGAGAAGACAACATTTGCTTTGTGAAGAAAGCATTTTTTTCCTCCTTTTTTCTTCTTTGGGGGGCTTTGAGGTTTTATTTTTAAGAACTCATGAATTCTTTTTGGAGAAAAAGGATGGCTAAGAATATCCCTCCCTATTGCTAATTCAATCAGTTAACTAGTATTTATTAAGAATTTACTAAGGCTCTGTGGTAATCCTGGAGAGATAAAGAATTGCAAAACATGGTGCCTGTTTTCTAGAAGCTCATATTCTCATGAGGGAGACAAAGTAAGTGACTGTGTATATACAAGAGAAATATATGATATATAGAAAGTCACATCAGAGGGAATGAACTGGGGGGAAAGAAGGGAAACCTGAAAAGTTCCCCTGAAGAAAGTAAGATCTCAACTGAAGGCTGAGCTAGAAGGTGGAAGTGAGGAAAGGAGAGATTCTTGACTTCAAGGACAAAGATCTGGAGAGTTGTGAATGAATAGTGACCATGAGGCCGAAATAACTAAGGGCAAGTAACAAGTGATGGGGTTTGGAGTTCCTGGAAACCCCTGAGAATATCAGGATACAAGGAGGAGTTGCCTGAATTAACTCAAACTGTCTTCCAGTCAAGTGGCAAAGTTTATTGTACCACCAAAATAAGTGGCTGAAATTCCTAGTAAATCTGCAAACTAATGAAGGAGAGGCTGATGCTTATAAACAAATGGGACACCAAAAGGAACATCAAGTAGGCTAATTAGATGATCTAGGTGGGGTGGGCCAGGTGCCTTGGTCAGTAATCTGAGCTGCTGAACTATATGAGAAAATTCAGGGACTGGGTTGCTTTCAAAGACCTTGTCTTTTCCTTATAGGGATCCAGGTCCATCGCATGCAGTATAGGGCTAGAAAGGGGTCAGGTGGTGAAGGGTTTTAAATGCCAAACAGAGGATTTTATATTTGATCCTGGAGATAATAGGGAGTCACTGGAGTTTATTGGGTAGTGGGAGTAACATAGTCAGATCTGAATTTAGGGGGGGGGAAATCAGTCTAGCTGATGAAGAGAGGATTGATTTGAGTGGGGAAAGACTGGAGGCAGAAAGACCAATTGGAAAACTATTGCAATAGTCCAAGTGAGAGGCGATGAGGGCCTATACATGGTAGTGGCTGTGTTAGTGGAGAAGAGACATAGATGAGATGTGAGGGTGAAAACAAGATTTGACAACAGATTGGACATGTGTGGGGTGCATGTGAGTGAGGAAATGAAATGACACTGAGGTAGCTGTGTGTGGGTGACAGAAAGGGTGGCAAACTCCGTTGATAGTAATAGGAAAATTAAGAAGGGGGATGCTTTCATGGACAAGATAATCTATTCTGTTCTGGATATGTTAAGTTTGAGATCAAAAAGTCTTAATCACCAAATAGGTGCTGCCTCAGTTAAAATGAGACTTGTTAAAGACTATAGCTTTAAAAGGCCAAGGTCTCCCACTGCATCCTGATCCATATCTGGCCCACATGGCTCCAGAGGAGAGAGTGAGGCTGGTAACTTTGAACAGTCCTGCCTTACTTAAATCCAGTTCACTTATGTCATCATATCCCTGATGTCATGGAATTCTTCCAGGACAAACAACCTCTGTAAGTAGATGGAACTGGCCAGTTGGGCAACTCTCTCTCTCTCTCTCTCTCTCTCTCTCTCTTTCACCCTACTTGGAATTGTTTGGGTGAATGCAAATAGCAAGTGTTTCTCTTTTGTCCAGAATTCCTGAGAATTTGCCCCTCCCAGATTGGTTTTGGGTTGTTTTTTTTTAATTAGATAAAAAAGCGATTCTCTCCTTCATTTCTTATTAAGCCTTAATCACTGAATAGGCCTCATCCTGGGCCCTCTCCAGTCATCCCGATCTATATCTGGCCACTGGACCCAGATGGCTCCAGAGAAGAAAGTGAGGCTGGTGGCTTTGTACAACCCTCCCTCACTTAAATCCAATTCACTTTCATGTCATGGCATCACCTCCCTGACGTCATGGTTCTCAACAAATGACTAACAATAACAACAGCAACAAAAAAACAAGTTTGAGGTGTCTGTCTTAATCAGTGGGGGTAACCAAACTAAATCTGGTTCCAGAAACTTTGATATTTGTTTTTCTCCTCTGTGGAAAATGTCTTTGTTTCTCTGTCTTGTACTATTAAGGATTCTGCTCTATCCAAACAATCTCAGTTCCAGATTAATATCACAAGAGAGAGTTACATGGTCACAGTGCTAAGAAAGCTATTTCAGGACAAGGGTTAAGAAAACTGTCCTTTGCTTGGCATGGTAGAATTGTGCCATCAGCTCATGCCCTGTAAGATGCTGATGGGAAAAGGCAGGGGAATCTGATTATGTTGCTACTTCGAATAAGACAACTAGACATGGGACATGCTGCTTTTCCAAGTGCTCCCCATACATGTCTTCTAGTGTATTTCAGTGTTGAGCAACTGTTTGTCATCCTCCCATTGCTACTCTAAGCCTGAACTTCCCATTGGCTGTGTGTGTGTGTATGTGTGTGTGTGATGCAAAGTGGAAAGGGTTAAAAACAAGAGAGACTGAGGGAGGGAAGCAGACAAAGAATATGGGACTAATGTTCACTGGGACCAGTCCATTATTCAATCCAGTATTTATGGCATATCCACCATCCTTTAGGCATTTAAGAATAGATACCATCTCCTCCTTCCATAGGGTAGACCTGGCAGACAGTTGTATCGTTAACTTCATTTATTTTGCTCATGAATAGGATAATAAAAATTTGAAGTTGCTAGGTCCTGTAGCAATGTAAAGCTAATACCCCACCCTTCCATCTCTGTCATTACATTCCTTATCTTTTCTCCCTTCTTCCCTATAATATACCTACAGATCCTTGACTGTGTAAATTCTATAGCATTTGAAAAAACAAAAGTGCAAACAAAACAACTCTATCTAGCCAAGTCTCATAAGAAAGCTGACATGTGCCATTTTTTTTGAATTATAGAGATCATTTCTCTAAAGACTATTTAGACTACCTAGAAGCTTATGAAAGTTAGAAGACAGCAGATGTATCTGACTGCACCTTTTTATTTGTTCTCTACTATTTAGGAAGTGCATTTTATTTTATGTAGGGATTTTCAGGCCCTGAGAGGCATATAGATTTTGATTAGGATAACAAAGTATTCATTTACTTGGTCTGGAGCACATTTGGTTTCAATTTAGAAACAGAGTACTAAATATTGTGGGTGGAGGGAGAGCCTGGAGGTGGAGAAGGTATTCTGTAATATACAGACATACAAAAAACTTTTCAAAGTAATCTGTCAAAAGACATCTCTGTTTGAATGTTTCCCCCTGCTTACAAAGATGTTCCCCATAAACAGTCCTGCTTAGAAGCCAACTAGAGTTGTAACTTTTAAATAAACTCAGACCTTCAGTTCTGTCCTCCCTTGAGAAAAGCAATGGGTCCCTTTTCCAAGAGGCCTTTAAGCAAAGACTGAAAGACCATCTGTTGAGCATGTTGTAAGGAGGATTCTTGTTCAGGTACAGGCTAGGCCAGGGATGGAGCATTTGTGGCCTTGAGGCCCTCAAGTGTGGCCTTTTGACTGAATCCAAACTTCACAGATCAGATTTGTTTTGTGAAGTTTGGATTCAGCCAATGGGCTGCACTTGAGGACCTAGAGGGCCATATGTGGCCTTGAGGCCACAGGTTCCCCACCCCAGGATTAGGCCAAGTAGCCTCAATGAGTAGCCAACTCCTGAGGTTCTGTGATTTTCATTAGATGCAAGATGATGTGAGAGAGGTTGTTGAGGCAAAAGGCACATATTGTTGAAGGGGGTAGGGCTAAGGATGTAGAGATTACTGCTTCCATTTCTATTTCTGCCTTCCGAAGTCCCTCCCATAGTAAACTCAGGGTATATGTTGCCTCAGATGGTCAAAGAGAGATTGAAATGTGGTGCTTCTATGGTTAGTCAGTAAAGGCCCGTTTCTAACATACTCCAAAATGACTAACAGAAGTTCTCCATTTCCTAATGGAAGAAAGCCAAGGCCCATATTTAACTTTTGGAATAGGGGAAATGGTAGGAGGGGAAAGGAAGAAGAAGATAAGTGGGCTGGAGCCAGTGTCCAAATCGACCACTTCTCAAGTGACTTTGAGTAGGGGCACTAAGAGAAGTGTTTGTTAGTTTATTAAGCCAACACAAATCACAGGCTTTGAGTTATTATGAAGTATGGACCTCATGGCTAATAGTACAAGAAATCAAACTAAGGATGGATCTGGAGTTATGTAGAAGAATGGCACCCTCATAATATAAAATGTTGACATTGTGTGTGTGTGTGTGTGTGTGTGTGTGTGTGTGAGAGAGAGAGAGAGAGAGAGAGAGAGAGAGAGAGAGAGAGAGAGAGAGAGAGAGAGAGAGAGAGAGAGAGAGAGAGAGAGAGAGAGAGAGAGAGAGAGAGAGAGAGAGAGAGGTAGCTAGGTGGTATAGCAGGTGAAGCACGGGATCTGGAATTAAGAAGACCTGAATTTAAATCCAGACTTACACACTTACTGGCAAATGTGACCCTGGGTAGGTCACTTAACCCTGTTTGCCTCAGTTTCCTCCTCTGTACAATGGGCTGGAGAAAAAAATTGCAAACCACTCTCTAGGATCTTCGCCAAGAAAACCCCAAGTGTGCTCATAAAGAGTTGGATATGACTGAAACAACTGAACAATAATGAAGTGGAAGTGATAATGTTGTTCTAAGCAGATTATGAAGACTCCAAGATAGCTAAGGCAAAACTCCAAGAATATAAAGGCTGAATTGTCCCTAAATATTAATTCTTAAGAAATGATGCAGGGGCAGCTAGGTTGGGTGCAGTGAATAGAGCACCAGCCCTGGAGTCAGGAGGACCTGAGTTCAAATCCAGCTTAAGACACTTAACACAAAACTAGCCGTGTGACCTTGGGCAAGTCACTTAACTCCAATTGCCCTTCCTTCCCCCCTCCAAAAAGCAAGAAAAAGAAAAAAAGAAAAGAAATGATGCAGGATAACTAGGTGCTGGAATGATTAGAGCACCAGCCCTGGAGTCAGGAGGACCTGAGTTCAAATCTGACCTCAGATACTTATCCATTGTGTGACCCTGGGCAAGTCACTTAACCCTGATTGCCTGAAAAAAAAAAAAGAAAGAAAGAAATGGTTTACAGAATGGAGATAAAGAGAAAGTGGTCCACAATATGTCAGCAATTCAATCATTAGGCATTTGCTTAAGCATTTTATCTGTCATTATGCTAAGTGCTAAGGATACAAGGAAAAGCAATAGGAATGTCCTTACTCTCAAGCATAGTTCATATTTTAAAGGGGAACATACCGTACAAATAACTGAGTATGTACAAGATATATTTAATGTAGATGGAAGGTAATCATATACATATTGACAGAACCATTCAGGAGTGTGCTGGGAAATATTTAACAACCAGCTCTCAAAAAAAAATTGTACTCACAATACACTGTTAAGTATAATCTTAAGTTTTCCCCATCACTTTCTTAAGGCTGCAATCAACAACACAATAAATCAAGTCCTGATTTGTTAACACTTGCTGAGTTCCAAGGTGTAAATGCTCACACTGAAAATTTAACTATTGACTCTGTGAGGTGACTCCAGCATACCCCTGGAACCATCCCAAGATGTAATAACTGCATGGGACAGTGGGAAAAGCCTATGGGCTCTGGAGTTAGAGGCCATGGATTCAAATCCCGCCTTATAATGCTTCCTACCTGGCAGCACAGTGCCTGGCATACAGTAGGTGCTTAATAAATGTTTCTTCAATCTAATCTAATTGAACTTGGGTAAATAGCTAAACCTCCCTGAGCCTCAATTTCCTCATCTGTAAAATAAGAGGGAGGTGCAGTGAACTAGATGGCTTCTTGTCTCCCTTCTCTACTTAAACAATGTCTTACTAATATAATAAGTAGATTAAGAATAATACCACCAACTTGGTCCTGCCCCATGACACCTTTTGGGTTTTCATTGCAATGAAAACATTTCAATGGAATGCTGCCATTAAAAGAACATGACTGCATTCCATACCAGCCCTGTAATTAGTGCACCAAGTAGGTGGGGAAATCTAAAATATATACAGCTAAACTGCAGTTGATCAGAGCTTAAAAAAAAAAAAAGAAAGATTGAAAAATCTTGACAGATAGGGAATATTAAATTTTAGGTGGCTAATTACTTACTAACCTCAAAGCATAGAAAATGGTTTCTTCAATGGGAGAGAGAAAATTGCAAGAAGAATCACAGTTTCTGCTTATGTTATTCTGTATTGCACTGCATGTGGCCACGGTTCAAAGCAAAGATTTAACATTGGCATTTTAGCCCTATCTCAGAGTCATTCCATTGCAGCTTTGCCGGGGAGCAAACATGCCTTAGGCTTGGAAAAACCCACCAATCTTAAAGGTCAACAAATTGTGTTATTCTAAGAATTCTCTGTTTTAGTCACTGAGAAAAGGAGAAACTAGGTTCAAGCCATTCTCTTGCCCCTCAGTTTGGGGTTTTTTTCCTCTTGACTCTCAATCTTTTGGAATGTTAATGCTTCAGACTATAAAATAATATTTTTTCTAGTTATCTATATGGTGGTTGTCACAAATTAATGATTTGATATTAGGGAAGTTTCCAGGGTGTTTCCTTATATTCCTAGTAGGAGGCGGTTTGGAGAACAAAATCAGTTTGGGCCAGTGGAAATTCAATTTTATTCACTTTAGTTTAGGGCTTTGTGCCTCATGTTAATTTTTTTATTGCCCAGAAATCATGCTTATGGTTCTCAACATCAGAGGCGTCAAATATTCAGTCAGCTGGCCTGCATTGTTGCCAGGCAGGACTCAACCAGTTAAAAGTGCAATTGAGAAATATTTAATAAAATAAATAAAAACACATTAGAACACAGATAATGGTAATACATCATTTTCTATGTTAATATGTAGCCTACAGGGATCCTTCCATACAGTGTTCCATACAATACCCGTGTTTCCAATTCTGTTTGATATCTCTGCTCACATTGATACAGTGGTGAGATTATTACTATTCAGTCATTTCAGTCCTGTCTAGCTCTTGGTGAGCCTGTGGACCTCTGTCCACAGGGTTTTCTTGACAAAGATACTGGAGTGGTTTGCCATTTCTTTCTCTATCATTCCCTATGGGTCCTTTGTCAGTTCTATCAGTCACAGAGACCATTGACTATACTGTATGTAAAGAACAAATATCCTGGCTGTTGAGCCAAAGCACATGTTGATTGGCATTGCTTCAATGGGTCATTTGGAACCAGTGTCCCTCAGAGTTGGAATACTCTGAGAGGGGGCTCTGAATATCTGTGTGCATAGGAGGTGATTCTGAGATCTGAAAGCTGTGTTATCTAAAAAGCTTGGCAAAGAAGTAAATGCTGCCCTAAGAATTACATACAAAGACTGATTGACCTAAAGTCCAGCTGACCAAATAGTCCAGCACACAGTAAGCATTTAATAAATGCTTCCCCATTGAACTAGCCGAATGACCTCAGAATGCTCAGCACTATTTCCAACTCTCCAATGGCCTCAACATTTCACAACACTAATTTCCTTCATTCCTTGCCCCAATCTGTGACCATGTCATACTTCCAACTTGTAACCATACCTGTAAGAAATAAGGGAAAATGACAGAAAGATCAGGAAGATATATATCCTGTTTCCGACTCACTGGCCTTTGAAGCTGATGAAGCTTCAAAAAATCTCCCAAAAGTGTACGATGAAGTTGAATGAAGGAAGTTCATTGAAAAAGCATCTTGACCCTCTGGGAAGGAAGTTGCTATGTTCAACAGATGTACACACCAGCTGCCTGTTTTGCCAAATTGTACAATTTATCGTTTGGTGGGTCTGAGATTTCCCTCGGGTGCATATTCTTCCAACGATGTGGATCACAGCCCTGACCCACCTTCCCAGTGAGTAAGGTCAAGGAATGGTTTCCACTTGGAACCGCCTACTACACAGATTGAGGAGAGTGATTTTATACCAACTTACTGAATAATACTTGACCATGTTGGCATTTCATGGGTTTTTTTTTGTTTTGTATGTTTTTTATTTTAAAAAGTATAAAGTACTGCTCATGGTAATTATCTCAGCAAGCAGCAGCATAATAACCCTTTGGGATGAATGTATCCATTTTATGTATCAGAAAACTCAGACCCAAAGAGGTTAAGCAACATCTCTAAGGTCATATACCTACTCGGAAACAGATGTGGTACTAAGTCCCAGATGTTCTAAATGCTAGTCTCTTCATTTGTCTGTTTGACAACTATATATTACTGAGGGCCAGGGTTGAAAATCTAAAACTAGAATGAATACATCCACAAATTACCATACTATAAGATGAAATCTCATAGGTGCATAGAAGAGTTGAGAATGAGGTGCTGTGAGAATTCATAAGACAAGGGGGTTCATAAACTTGGATGGGGAAAAATACATGTTTTTTTTTTTATTTTTCACTAACCTTTAACTGAAAGATAGCATTTCTTTAAATTATAAACTTTAAAAACAGATTAATCTGAGAAAGATTCCATGGGCTTCATCACGTCATTTAACTTCTCTTTGCCTCAGTCTCCTCATCTGTAAAATGAAGATAATTATAATACCTCCCTCCCGTGGTTGCTGTGAAGATTAAAGGAGATAAAAATTGTAAAGTGCTAAGCACCATGCCTGGCACATAGTAAGTGTTTTATACATGTTAGCTATTATAATAATAACACCTGCCTTACAGGGTTGTTGTAAGGATCAAATGAGGTAATATTTGCAAGGTGCTTTATAAGCCTTGAAAGTTATTGTTGGTCAGTCATTTTTTTAATTCGTGTCTGACTCTTTATGACCCCATTTGGGGTTTTCTTGGAAAAGATACTGGAGTGGTTTGCCATTAAGCTATTACAAAAATAGCTTAAGGACCCCTCCTCTAGAGGGAATACTTCATGGAGAAAGTAGCAATTGAGCTGGAACTTGAAAGATAGGTACAATTTTAACATAGAGATGGGAGAGAGGGAAGGCAATGGTGAAGGGCATTTTAGGCAGAGATAGATTGGAGGCTAAATGTGACTACTATGATAGTCAAAGTTATAGATTTGGTTGTTTATCAGCAGGAAATGTGGGACCATTGGGGCAGCTAGGTGGCACAGTAAATAGAGCACCAGTCCTGGAATCAGAAGAACCTGAGTTCAAATCCGACTTCAGACACTTAACACAAAAACTAGTCGTGTGACCTTGGGCAAGTCACTTAACCCCAATTGCCCTCCAAAAAAAAAAGAAAGAAATATGGGACCATTGATGTTATTAGAGTGATGTGGTCTGAGATATGTAATTGAAAAATTAATTTGGCAGCAGAGTGCAAGATGGATTAGGAGGCAGAAAGACTGGTGATCAAGTGACAAGTTAGGAGGTTACTGCAATAGTGTGGTAGTGAGGGATGTTGAGAGCCTGACTATGGTGGCAATGAGAAGGTGAAGGAGGAAGAAATGGGAGAGATCTCAAGGAGATGGAATTGACAGATCTTGACAGATTAGTTGTGCAGGCTAAAGGAAAATGAGTCTAATGTACCTCTTAGGTTTACACACCATGGGAACAGAATTGTGGCACCATTATCAGAAGTCAGGAAGAGTAACAGATTTCTTTTTTTTTTTTTAAGCAATTGGGGTTAAGTAACTTGCTCAAGGTTACACGGCCAGTTATTTCTGGGTGTGGTGCTAAGTATCTGAGCCTGGATTTGATACAGGTCATCCCAACACTGGAGCCGGTGCTCTTACTTGCTGAGCCACCTGGCCGCCCTGAGTAACAGATTTCTAAGGAAAGAAGACAAGTTCCATTTTAGGTTTTTTGAGCTTGATCTAGAGAGATTCAGTAAAGAGTTGGAAATATCAGACTGTTTGATGATAGCTAAAGCAAAAAAGTTGGTTGAGAAGAGGGGTTGATACTCATGACCAAAATGGATGGAAGGAGCTGGAGTGTGTGTATCAATGTGAAAAGAGATGAAACAGATGCTAAGCTTAGTTTGGAGAAAGAAAAAAGCAGAAGGTCATAGAGCCGGAGTCAAAAGAAAATCAACCAGCTGCTCACCCTCCCTGAGGGGCCTTAGCCTGATGGCCCCCAGACTCCTTTTCAAAAGTCCATAGTGGATCTGCTTGTGCTGAATGTGTGTCTTGTCCAAGGGGCTAACAGTAGATGAAAGCAGGGGAAGGGGGGGTGCAGTTTAAAATGAAAGAAAAGAAAGACTATTTTACAGAAGCCTTACTAAAAATGAATGAAAGGCTGGCACTTCTACTAGGTATAGTTCATAGAGCCTCTGGTCATGGAAACTAATAAGCTTTCTTAAAGGGTCCCAAGTTAACCATCACTATTAGATATTCAAGTCCTGTCTTCACACTTATTATTATATGCTTAGTTTAATAAAATTACTGAATCTAAGTGCTCAAAGACCATCTAATCTCACCCATGCCTAAGTTAGAATCCTTTCTGCAACATATCCAAGGAAGTGTCCTCCAGCCTCAGTTTGAAGATTGCTGTTAAAGGGGCAGCTAGCTGGCTCAGTGGATAGAACACTGAGCCTAGAGTTAAGAAAACCTGAATTCCAAATCCAGCCTCAGACACTTACTAGCTATGTAACCCTGGCAAGTCACTTAACCTCTGTTTGTCTTGATCCACTGGAAAAGGAAATGGCAGACCATTCCACTGTTTTTGCCAAGAAAACAGCATGAACAGTATGGTCTGTGGGGTCAGGAAGAGTTGGCCACAACTGAACAACAACATTGAAGGAGAACCCAGTACTCCTTTAGGCTCTTCATTCATCTTTAATTGCTAAGAGAGTGTTGCTAAAATTTGCCTGTCAACTAATTCTGCCTCTGAGGTCATCTCTCCCTGCATGCTCATGGTGCTCTCAGACTTTACTTGAAAGCAGTTGTAGGTGATGGCTGGGTCAGGTTGTCTGCTAGGAAATCACACCTCTTCTACTACCTGTGAAGTGAGTGGTTTGGGGCAACAGTTTCTGTCAAGCTTGGACAGCTTCTTGGGACTTTCCTCCCCATGACTTCTGTGAGGGTAGTGCTATGTACATTACTCTGCTGTTCATATGCAGAAAGTCAACTTGGTTTCATTTTTCTTCTTCCTGGCACATCCTGATGCTGCAGCAGAGAACCCAACTTTAAATTCAGAACAGCAAAAACAGAAACAGTTGTTAAGTGTCAGTGAAAGCTGTGACCTTGCTGTTGTCAAACAGGCAGAAACATCATTAGCATGTACAATCAGACTAATCCTACACAGTGTTCAGCGCTCCTACCAGGGAGGTTATAAGGATTTTGTGACTTCTGGGGCATCAGTGTGATCTACAGAGATAAGCACCTTCTGGCTCCAAAGGTTCTATGTCGAAGCCATTCTGCCACCATATTGTCTATATTTGGGATTCAGGCAATAAGCAATCTGGTGTTTCCAGCTGAAGATTATCTCTCCATTTCTCTCTTGGTCCTTTTATGCTGAAGAAGAGCTATCCAGACTTTGTCATGCTCACTTCAGTGTTTCATGATGGAAAACTGAGGGACAAGGAAGACACCTCTTTTAATGATCCCCCATTTCAATCTCCTCTGCCTGGGTTTTAAATCCCTCTATGTTCTGATTCCATTCTACCTTAACCAGTAGGCTTATCTCCTTGTATTCTATACCCCAACCAAAACGATTATTCAGCACCTCCCCAAACATGTCCTGTGCCCAATATCCAGAGTAGTCTCCTCCCTCCACACTGAAATTGCTTTCCCAGCTCTCAGCCAACAATGCTATTGTACAATCTCCTTCATGCAACCACATCCAGTATCCCACTCTAGTAGTACCTCCGTTTTTGTAACCACCTTCCTCCCATCCCCTATGGTAGCATCTCCAGATGCTAGAGGGGAATGAATCCTTTTTCTTTGAAAAACTGTCCTCTGAACCATCAAAATTCATTCTCCCCTGTCCCGATTAAACACTAAATTGGGAATCCTAAAAATTAAAGGTGATATTTTTAAAATGACTGAAAAAAAACATTGAATTAATAGATAAAACTACAAGTTAGTTTTACAAAAAAGCAAATAAAATAGATTGATTTTGAAAAAGAAGGAAGAAAATGAAATCACTGATATCAAAAATGAAAAGGGTATCTATACCCCACAGTTGGTTTTTATCCTAGATGAAAGACTTCCTCATTAGAGCTCTATACCTTCTCAGCTATTCACCTTTGCTTGCACCATTCCCTGGGCCAGAAACAGTCTCTACTCCTGACTGTTTCCATGGTCTCTGCTTGTTGAAACCCTAGCCATCCTTTGAGACTTAGCTCCAAATGCCTTTCCACCGTCCTCTGCCCCCTGCCCTCTTTCTTCCCTTGGGATGCAATCCTTCCATAGGGCTCATATAGCACTTGACATCTCCCTCGTTGACTGATCTCTCATGTTCCATTTTGTACTTTAGTTGTTTCTGCAACAATGTCTAATTTGATCCTTGTATTTCTCCTAGCACCTAGAGCAGTGTTTTGTCCAGAGCAGGTACTTAATTATATGTTGACTGAGTTTCATTCACTCAATCACTAGGACAGCCCAAACCATCCAAACTGAGGGTAAACAAGCCAGGTTCATATTTTAAATTCCATTTGAAAAAGAAAAGCCACTTATGGAGAATGACACTGGGTAGCATTTAAAGCAGGAAACGAGTGATTTTCCAGATTGATTTTAATGTGAATCGTTTAGCATTGGTTTATACTGAACAGGCACCATCTGATTTATGGAAATCATTTCCCCACTATTAATGGTATTAATCAGATATGCCTGTGTAATCAACAGAATTATTACTCTGAGACAAAAGGGATGGGGTAATCCTCACTTCATCTGGACATCATGAAGAAACAAGTGGAAAATAGAACCATAAAATGTTTTCCTTGAGATTGCCTTGATTGGGACACAAAATTTCTTGATGGAGACAGCTCCAGCCAGGTTACAAATTGCTAAATTTGCAGTGTGAGCATACACACCTCGGTAATCACTAAACACTACAAATCTGGGCTTGATTTAGTGTTTTGTTGATTGTCTGTGTTTAATAAAGTGATAAAGAAAATGTTAATGGTGTAGATTAAATTTTAAAGTGTGTCCTGCCATGCATTTTTGTTGTTGTTGTTAAACATTTACCAGCAACAACAGGTTGTGCCCCACTGTCACCTATGGAGATAAGTGATTCTATGCCCCTTCCTATCCCTACCCCTAGCAAAATGAGCCCTAAAAGAAAATAATTAAAAGATCATTACAGAAAGGAGATGTAATGGAATCACAGTAAGATATTTGACACAAGCCAAAAATGGATTTCTTCTCACACCCTTCTCTACACACGACCCAAAACCATGGATGATTTCAGTTGCTTGAAGATTCTGCACATAGCAGGAGTTGGTTTAATAGAAGTAGGATCACTGAAGCCCTCCCTTCATACACCTTAGATCTGGAATCTCTGTCCATTACCTAGAACTATTCCAGGTATAGCTGTATGTATATTATACTGCATACATATATACATATGTAATATGTGTGTATACTGCATTTATATCAAATGAGGCAATATATTGAAGCATTCTGCAAATCTTAAAATTCTATATAAATATAAGCTGTTATTTTCACATCCAGCATTATTTGAATCATTAGTCATTACAGAGAAAGACATATTTGTGTTTTAAATAAAACTGGGGGCGGGAGTGGGGGGAAGAAATGTTCAAGGTTGGAATGGAGCCAGGATAAAAACTAGAGAAGGGCATAGACAAGAATTCCAAAGAAAAAATTAAGAAATGTGGATCCTAAACCCAATTTTTCTACTCCCTCACCTTGATTTTATCATAGAATCGTAACATTTTAGAGATAGAAGGGCCTCTGTCCCTTCCAACTTCCCATTTTACAGATGAGGAAAACAAAGACCAGAAAAGGCAGTGGCTAACAATTTACAGGTCTTGCAACCTTTATAATCAGGATTTTTTTTTTATATTTCACCTAAATCCTTTCTCTTAAACCTATCCTTTGGGGGCAGCCAGGTAGCACAGTGAGTAAGAGCACCACCTCCAGTGTTGGGATGACCTGGGGGATCGTATCTGGGCTCAGATACTTAGCACCACACCCAGAAACACCTGGCCGTGTAATCTTAAGCAAGTTACTTAACCCCAATTGCTTAGGGGCAGCCAGGTGGGTCAGCAAGTAAGAGCATCGGCTCCAGTGTAGGGATGACCTGGATCAAATCTGGGCTCAGTTACTTAGCACCACACCCAGAAATAACTGGCCGTGTAACCTTGAGCAAGTTACTTAACCCCAATTGCTTAATTAAAAAAAAAAAACTATCCTTTGCTTTTCTCCTCAACACCTCTGAATAAGATGATGATGACTTAACATCACTAAAACTGAGAAGCAATGATTGATTACCCAGAGAAGTAAGAATAGATGTAGCTGAAGATCTGTGACTTCATCAGTGTGGATAGATATACCCTCCACCAGTGCAGATAGCATTCCCTTCCTTGCCTTACTTGACAGCCTCTATGGGTTGCAGTATGTAAAGTCAACATATCACTGCTCCCAACACCCCGACTACAAGTCTTTCTGAATGTAGGTAGTCTTCAAATAACAAGCATATAGTCAGTCATTTTGCCTAGATTTTAGTCTTTCTTGGACAATAAGACCTGTCCACCTGTACACACTGCCTTGCTCCTGGGATAACCTCCAGGCACCTATACTGAGTCATCAGATAGAGGTATTATTGATAAAGATTTTTAGAACTCCTTAGGGCTTGAAATTTCTCACTAGAAACTCTTTCCAGATCCCAGTCTAACAATCTCACCAGCAGTGGAAGTAGGTAACTGGTAGGAATTAACAGCATTTTATGTTGAGAATCTATTAATTACAACACATCACTAAATCCCAGTGGAAAACTCTGGGAATTCTGACATTCCTTCCAGAACTTTCTCCTCACAAACACTTCATCACAAAGGGCAGTGGAGAACTCTTAATAATTGCAGGCTTATTTCATAATCACTAAAAGCTTCAGAAAAGACAAGCCTCTCTGTTAATGCCCACTTGCACTGTGTCAAGTGTTATCATTCCTGGACCTTTTTATAAGAGTGAAAGTATGTGGTTACTTCCTTGGGTACCATTCATATTTCTCATTCCAGTCCTTGATACTTATGTTCTTATGTGTAGATTTTTCTTCCTACTCTTTTCCCTGCTGGCTTGAGGTCATGCCACCCTATGGCCCTTGGTGATGTTTTATTTGCTAAGGCAAAAAAGAGTATCATTTCTGATCCTGTTCATTTTGTTATTTCACAGTCTAATAAAGCACTGATGGTGGTGGGGTGGAGACCAGAAGAAGAAGGCCTATTGTACTAAGTAGTTGAGACATGCCCTGTTAAGTCTCCATTGACTGGGGATTTCTTTATGTTTCATCTGGGATTGAGAAAACTGGGCACAGGGCTCAAAATTGGCTACATCATCGAGAATGAGAAAAGAAATCATAGTCCTGCTTGGGACTAAGTCAGCAGTGAGAGGAAGCAAATTTCTTTGAAGACATGTGTTCAGTCTAAGTTTCACTCAACTTGCCTAGAAGGCAGAGGGGGTGGGTGCAGGGAGCAAGGAAGGAGGGGCTAATGAAAGGAGGAAGGAGGAGGGTCAGCTTTACCATGACACAACACACTGTGCCTTTGCTGGGGTTTCAAATAGAGGAACTGAGAAGAAAAGTGTCCTCAGGGAGATTCAGCCCTTCAGAACACATGATGGACCAAGCTCGTCCTCCACGCCCCCTGTTTCATGTGTGGAAAAGGGTCAGTAAAGAATAGCCATTCAAGAAGGATGTGATATGGTCCAAAAACTTTTCCTGGATTTTTTCCGCAGGCGACTGAGTCAGAGGCCAACTGCTGAGGAGTTGGAGCAAAGGAACATTCTGAAACGTAAGTGACTTCTAGGGATCTCTGGTCTTTGGGGGTTGTTGTAACCACTTTCCTCTCTCTGTCTCTCTCTCTCTCTGTCTCTCTCTCTCTCTCTCTCTCTCTCTCTCTCTCTCTCTCTCCCTCTCTCTCTCTCTCCCTCTCTCTCTCTCTCTCTCTCTCTCTCTCTCTCTCTCTCTCTCTCTCTCTCTCTCTCTCTCTCTCTCTCTCTCTCTTTCTCTCTCTGTCTCTCTCCCCCTCTCTCTCTCCTTCCCTCCTTCCCTCTTTTTCTTCTGGGTACAGCTCTGACTAGGTAAGGCCAGTAGTGAAGAGTATTCTCAAAATTAAGAGAAAATCTACTAATATGAGCACATCAAAGACAAATTCCCAATAAACATAACAAGTCAGCAGTGCCTGTCCTCATGTATACCTTACAAAATGTGAACATTTACTTATCATAGTAATTTTAATTATGGTCTTATGACCAGAAATACTATGTAAAATAAAGAGGAAAATAAATCATCAGCAAGAGAATTTTGGTTTTTAGAGGGTCACTTTGAAAAATCAGTAATTGACTAAAAAGAAATCAGAGAACAGTATTGATTACCAAGATAAGGGGACCACCTGCTGGTTCTGCTGAACAGCTGGGAGAGAGTAAAGTTTGTTGAAACTTTGATACAGATGAAGTTTCTCATCCTTTTGACCATTCAAATTGGAGCCTAAGAAAGTATTGCCAAATGTATTCTGAAAGTACTTATTCTCTGTTTCTTTAAATTCCCACAACTTGGTTGGGGGAATATATACAATAGTATTCCTGCTTGATACTGAACCTCAGGAATAGCCCTGCTTTCTCTGTAATAGTGGCTTTTAAAAAATAAATAAGTCCTGAAGTTCAAGCAAAGAAATATGTGAAGATTTATTGAGAACAGTCGCTTAATATTACAATATTTTTAAGACATACTGCTAAAAGCAAAGGAGGCAGTTGCTTCATGAAACCCAATAGACTTTATTGTAGTAAAGTATAGGAAACATTTAGAAAATCAAAATTTATTTCTGTCTCCACACTTCCCCAACACCAACTACTACCAATCTCTTTGTTATAACAGCTGTCTCAGTTCACATTACTCTTTCTTCCTATGTAATCATATTTGTGAATTATATATATATAATGGGCATATATGTATATATTTATATATGTATACATACACACATGTATATATGTATATCTATATATAGTCAGACAAATAATAAAATATGTAAATAAATATAAAATATTTAAAATATAAACCATATATTTTAATATTTATATTTTAAATAAGATATTTAAAATAAATAATATCTAAATAAATAAAAGTCAGAAAAATAAATATACATATTACATACATGCATGTGCAGAATACTATATGGATATATAGCATATATACACATGTGATAGTGACTGGGACCATATATATATATATATATATGCACATGTGGTATATATGCAGTTATCTGAATTAGTGGTTCTATCCATATAAAGAACACCAAGAATAGAAACTCCCTCTATGAATGCAAATCAACAGTTCATTTGTTATTTATATTCTTAGAGAGTTTCCGTGGGTAGTGAGAGGTTAAATGACTTGTCTATGATACCACAGTAACTGTCTCAGAGGCTGGGCTGAAACCCAGGTCTGTCTTTCTGAGTCTAAGGTTCATTATCTATCCAAAGTTCCCTAGTGATTTGCATAGAGATATGAGATGAGTTGCCCCAGGAAATTTATATATATATATACATATAGACACACATATATACATAGATGTATGTGTGTCTATATGTATATAGACATGCATACATACATGCATGTGTATATATTGTACATGTGCATACATACACACATGGATATATACATTTCTAAGTATATATTGTATGGATATATATGTATCGATGTGTGTAAAATATGTATGTGTATCAGTACTGATTGCTAAGGAACTACTTCATGGGTCAGGAAGTAGTGTAAAAGAAGATAAACTTTTTGTAGCTTTGCTATTAATGATCTTTCTCATACATTCTAATTTTTTTCTCTAGGAAAGAGAAAAATGCATACTTCTACATATATGACTATGTGACCTCCAATTTTAATAACTGGGAGTTTGCCCTCTCATCAATGTTGCAAATTCTTTTATTTTACTTTTGCCATCTGTCTCCTCATTGATCTAATGAAGTAACGTGGTCAGTCCTGAGTTCCTTGAGATGGGCGGGCATGGGAGGGCAAGAGGACAGTCTAGTACAAAGATCGTTTATGCTAACTCCATCCCAACGCATCATTCTTATGTTTTCTTTCTTCGCCGCCTTCTACATGATTTCTCCTCACAACCCCTTGCCTCCCTCTCAGTTTATTCTGAAGATGGATTCAGTGCTTCCCACACTGCAAAGGAGTTGCTTCTAGTTTCCTGGTATTCAAGAATCCCCTTAGAAAGTTTCTTTCTGAATGGGAAATTGGAAGGCGAGAGGTAAATGCAGTGTTCGCTAAGAGAATTGGAATCTTTTTCTAAGTGATTTTCATTGTCAGGGGGAAAATTCCATCGAGATGATGTCAGGCTCTTCAGCTCCCATCTGATCTTCTCAGATCCATTATATACTTATCATTGTATAAACTGGAGATAGGAAAAGACAGAGTAATAATGAACCTACTTCCACTTATCTCAGAAATATAAGCAAAAAATAAGCAAACCACCTTCATTTTCCCATTTTTTCTTGGCCCCCAAAAGCGCCAACTCTGATGACCATATTCAGTTTGCGATAAATATTTAACTGGGGTATCCCTATGGTAAAGCTTTCCCACCTGGGCCTAGCCAAGCATCACAGAGCCAGAGCTGGGAGAGATCTCTGAGGCCATCAAGGGCAAGCATCTCGACTTACGGATAAGGAACCTACAGCCCAAGGATGTTAAGGGTCGTGCCAACATCATGGAAATATTGTCAGAGACGGGATTTAAACCTAGGCCCTCTGTCCTCTTTTATCTCCGTCACGCTGGCTCTGAACAAACTGAGACGGCCTTCATGGAAATGCTCAGGAATGACTCCTGGCATTTAGACAGCAAGTTAAGATTGACAAAGTGTTATCTCAACCTTCACAGGCCTGTGAGGTAAAGCAGGACAGATGTTATCCCCATTTTACAGAGGAAAAAACTGAGTCTGACAGATGTGAAGTGACTCGGTCAGAGTCACACACAGCTAAGTGTCTCAGGTAGAATTCAAATCCTGGTATTCCTGATTTTGAGTCCAGCAGCCAAGTAGGCATTCTCTTTCAGAAGCAGTGGAAAGGCTGTCTAGAAGAGGGGATGAAAATCCCACAGCCCCCACTGATTCCCAGCTTGACAACAAGTCAGTCATATCTAGGAAGTACACTCAAGTTAAATGACTTGTCTATGATACCACAATTAGTAAATGGTCTCAGATCCAAGTCTATCTTCGTGATTCCAAGACTCATTATCTATCTGAGACATTTCTTACCTAGACTATCCTGGCAGATTGGGCTTTGGGCAGCATGCATTCCTGAAGCAGGAAGAGATTTCTGTATCGACTGAGGAAATCTAAGGTTGAGAAAAAAGAGGGCTTGTTTTAACTTCTTTTTTCTCTGCTCCCTACCACACAGCTCAAAATGTTCTTCTGCTCAAAAGTTTTGCTACCTCAGGCAATGCCTGACAAAATTCAAAAGTCTTGGTCCTTTTACATTTTCTGAAATCCAGAGCTTTTCTGAAACTCACCCCAAACCATGAGGGACAAAATTCTGGCAGAATTTTTTTAATTGATCATTTTTTTAATATAGATAATTCTAGGTCTTTCAGATAGATTTTGTGGTGGTTATTTGTTTTTATATGCTTTGGATCCTCTTCACCCACACAGCAAAGGAGAAAAGGAATTGGATTATAGTACCCAAAGTACAGGGTTTGAGCACTGACCCTGACACTATATTAACTGTGTGGTCTTAGGGGCAGCTAGGTGGCTCAGTGGATAGAGTACCTGGGCTGAAGTCAGGAAGACTCATCATCCTGAATTCAAATCTGACCTCAAATACTTACCAATTATGTGACCTTGGGTAAGTCACTTAACCCTATTTGTCTCCATTCCCTCATCTATAAAATGGGCAGGAGTAGGAAATGACAAACCACTCCATTATCTTTACCAAGAAAATCACAAATCAGGTCACGAACAGTCAGGCACAACTGAAAAAAAGCGAATGAACAACAACAGCTTAAGAAACACCACTATGTTTCTCTGAGTCTCAGTTTCTGCATCTGTAAAATGGTGATAATAATACTTGTACCATGTTGTTGTGAGGCTCAATTGAGATAGTACATATGCACAAAGCACTTCATTAGCCTTAAAGCATTCTATAAATGTTGGCTATCACTATTATGGTAAAAAGAGAGGGGAAAATGGGAATATGATCTGGTTTTAGAGCCTAGACTCATAAATTGGAACTTCCAGAAATTGAGTTGAAATTATAGAAAGATCTAAATTTAAATCCTGCCTGTCATATCCTAGCCGTATAACCTTAACTAAATCAGTTTCCCCATCTGTAAAATGAGAGAATTGGGCTAGATGGCCTCTAGGGTGTCTTCCAGTTCTAAATCTATGAACCATGGGCAAGCAACAACCTTTCTGAGCCTCAGTTTCATTATTTAGGAAATGGACTTAATATGGGTTGACCAGTCTTCTCAGGACTGTTGTGAAGATCAAATAAGACAATGTGTTTGAAGCACTCAGAAAACCTGCGTTGTTGGCATTCAGTCACATCTGACTTTTTCTGACCCCAGTTGAGGTCATTTCCTTCTGCAGCTCATTTTACAGATGAGGAAACTGAGGCAAACAGGGTGAAGTGACTTGCCCAGGGTCACTCAGCTAGTAAATCTCTGAGGTTAGATTTGAACTGAGGTCTTCTTGATTCCTGACCCAGCTCTCTTTCCACTCCTAGCTACCCGTTAAGAGATATATAAATAATGATTAACCTGCTCAGTGATAAACCCCCTTTTCTTGATTTTTGTACAGCAGCACCCTAGGTATATGAGCACATAATGAACACTATTAACTGATAATGACCATAACAGTGAGGTCATTGACCCACCCTATGACATCCCCCTGTATTTATTACATTCCTCCTGGTTAGAAAGTGCTTTTATCTAGAGAGGTGGTTTTAGGTTATCTAGGTGAGCTTTGGCCTTTATTTCAGGAGCTTTGTTAGTGGGCTAGCTAAGATTCCCAAGCCCACCATGCTATTCATGGAATGTATACCCCGTGGCTTCAGGACACTGGTCAGTGGCAATCAGAGTTAACTTCTAGCCTGAGGTTTGTCCCATATAATCATTTGCAAGGTTAGTTAGTTCTCAACAAAAATGCAAGGTTGGTGAAGGCAGTGTGGTGTGTTAAAAAGAATATTACTGGCCTGGACATCAGGAAACCTGAGTCCTGTCTTACCTATGTTTCCTAAAGCAAGTCATCTGACCTCATTCTCACTTGTAAGATGAGAGGATTGAACAAGATTATCTCTAATAAGGTATCCAGTATTCTGTGATTCTTTGAAAATTGACTTTGACCATAACCTATCACCTCTACGCCCAGGGATCCAGGAGCCCAGTGTTCTTGTGTTTCCACCATATCTTTTCAAGATCTCTCTTTCCTCCCACTCCAAACCCCCAACACCTCAGGGGACACCCTGTCCATGCCTGACCACTCCTAGAAGGTCAGAGTGCGGATCTCCCCTTCCATCCTTCCTCACTCAGCATTTATCTCTCCAGTGTCTCACCTTTCATGGCCACTCCTGCTTTTTGAAGTAATGCTAATCTCCAACACAATAATTCATACAGGGTAAGTTATGTTAATGACTGGTAGTGGCTTAATGTATTTTCTTTACAAGAAGCATATTGCATTTTGAAAGGTGACTCATAGGAAATAATCTTCAAACCCAATATAATCCCTTAAATTTGTCATTTTAAACATTGTGTCAGGCTAATCAGTTTGGTAATTATTCGGTTTGGTCAAAAAAATTGGGGGGGGGTAGTATATGCCTTTTGATGACATTCCTCAAATCACATCATGCAGACAACCAACCTCTTACTTTGTTTTCGTGTAAGACTGGCTTTGATTGGGGAATTGCCTCTTCCTTGTGAGGTGAATCCAATTAATGTAAATGTCATTGGTAATCATGGAGGCTTGGCTCCATTCCTGGTTTCATTCTCTTAACTTTGTTATCTTGACCAAGCCAGTTTGGGATAGTAGAAAGAATAGAGAATTAGGGTCAGAGAACCTGGGTTTAAGTCTTACTTCTGTTACTCACTGACATGGATATCCTTAGGCAAATGACTTACCCTCCCCGTGCAGCAGTTTCCTCATCTGTAAAATAGAGATTGGACTAGATAATCTCTAACATTTCTCTCTCTTTTTATATTTGTATATATACATAGACACACATATATACATATACATATGTGTGTGTGTCCTCTATATTTGTTGTTTATTTATTTTTAGTTGTGCCTGACTCTTTATGACCCAATTTGGGGCTTTCTTGGCAAAGATACTGGAATGATTTGCCACTTTTTTCTCCAGCTCATTTTACAGACGAGGAAACTGAGGCAAACAGGGTTAAGTGACTTGCCCAGAGTCATCAGCTAGAAAGTGAGTCCAGTTTGAACTCAGGTCTTCCTGCCTCCAGGACTAGTACTGTATCCTCTGTTCCTCCTGGCTGCCCTATTTCCCATATGCAAATGAAAAACAGATAAACATCTTTTGTTTTTGCTCCCTCTCACAAGTTCAGTCAGTAAAAAAAAACCTCCTTGGAATGCTTCCCCATGCCACTATTAACTGTTTTCTAACCTAGAAATTAGAAGCAGTCTGTCAAATCAACAAGCACTTATTAAGCACCTACTATATACCAGGCCCTCTGAGGCATTATCCTGTTATTTCTATATCTCGCTGTGGGAATACCGAATGATCACAGAATCTTAGTGTCAGAACTGGAAAGGAGCTCGGAAATCATCTAACACAACCCCCTCATTTCACAAGTGAGGAGACTGAGGCTCCAGGGGTTAAGGGACTTGCCCAAGGTCATACTGAAGCAGACAAACACAGGTCTTTTGACTTTAGAGCACTGTTCTGCCCTCACTTCTGGTACAGGATGATTTAGCAAGGGCCTTCAGTGAACCAGAGGGAAGGCTTGCTGCTCTCCAAGCCTGGGCTTTCTTTCCTCAACCATCTTGCACCTGGTTCTTAAAAAGGAGCAAGTAATCCTTCTGCCTCACTGACCCTACAGTAGCACATTCAAGAATTAATTTCCTGAGCTCTTGGGGTACTTTATATGAGACTGAAGAGAGTCACATGCTGTTGCATACATCCACATAACAGCCTGGGCCCAGAAACGCCACATTGGTTATCTGGATAATTCTAATGGTTTATTCGGGGAATTTCTGAAAATAGACGTTTCTGGAATTTCTCCTCTCTGACCTCCACTGGGGTCATAGTGTCAATTTCCACTTTTTTGCTTTTGCTTTTTTCTTCTGTAGCAGGTGGTCCCCTTTAGGTACCCTCAATTTTTCCCCCTCCCCCGGCTGAGTTAGGGAAAAGACTCACATCATAATGAGCCCTAGTCTTGTCTCTGTGAGGCAGCAGAACCTACAAGATGTAGCTAACTCTGGATGGGTTGGCTGGGCAATTAGGCAAACTACCAGCCACTTTGGAGGAAGAAAACTATCCTGTTTCTTCCCCAAAACCTGCTCAAAAGTTTTCCATGTGTTTCTTGTGACATGATTATTTTCATCTTCTGATACCCAGGCTCACACGCTTACTCACTGCGTGGGGTCTGGTAACCAAAAGAAATAAAGAAACCACAATCATAAGTTCAACAAGTAATGTTTAGACCACATTGAATGAGCACAGGCAATTTGGAAAGCTTTCCTAGCAAGAAAGACAAAAGACCAGAAGAGATTAGAGTCAGGGACCATCCTCGCAGAAGAACTTTTTCATGGGCTGTGAAATACCCTGTAAGAATAGTATATAAGAAATAAATATGTAAATAAAAACTTCAGTGATGCGCTTCTATTTTGGCCACTTACAAAAAAGTCAAAAGAATCTTGTCTATCTCTTCCAGCTCGGAATGAACAAGAAGAGCAAGAAGAAAAACGAGAAATCAAGAGGAGGCTAACGCGAAAGGTGAGAGGGGCCTGACGGAGGGCTTCATTGGTGGCGCCAGGCCACCCCTTTCCTCCCTTTGTGTGACCTTGGCATTCCTTCAGTGGCCATTTAATAGCCATTTTCCATGAGCAAGCTGCTGCAATGTGACTTCAGTGACGTTAGTGAGGGTAGCCCTCATTTCTGTCTAGACTCTGCACCCAACTTTTTAGGTTAGTGATTCTGAGTCCCCTGGAAGGTATGACACTTCCTGTCCATTTTATTTTCAATTAAAGTGAATTTTTAAAAGTTTATTTTGAAATGTTCAACACACATTATGACCCCTTAACCCAATACAGTAGGGGTCTCTCAAAACTCCCAATCTAGGTAGAAAACTGAATTCTCCAGTAATCAGAGACTGTAGATTTCTCCATTCTTATGATATGATGTTCCTTGTCCATCTAATAAATGTACTTCTATTGCCATCCAGACTGATTACTCAAAGAGTACTATATTGAAATTATTCAGTCAAAGGAAGGAGTTTAAAAGGCCCCAATTTAAGTCAATGGGTCTGAAGTTTTTAAAGCACTCAGTTCAAAAGTTTGGCAACTGAAGTATTACAATGCCTGTAAAAATATAAATGCAAATTATAAAACCTCTTAAAACCATCAGAGTGACCTCTTTAACAATAAGACCCTTCACTGAGTTACTCTGGATTAGTTAGTTCTTTGGTGATATTGACAAGAGTAATGAATCTATGAGACCTGAAGATGATTAAAAAAGAAACAACCACATTCATAGAGGATAGAAGCCAAACTTGGAGTTAGGAAGACCTAAGTTCAAATCCTTCCTCAACCACTTGGCTATGACTGAGCAAGTCACTTAATCTCTATCTGCCTCAATTTCCTTGTCTGTAAGATGAGGATAATAATAGCACCTGCCTTATGGATTTGTAATCAGAATAAAATGAGACAACATCTAAAGCTTGTAAACCTTGAAGTGCCTATAAATGGCAGCTATTTTTAGTAATAATAATATTATTATTATTAATCACAACATCCTTAGCCTGTTACAGTCATTTTCAGAGAATCAATATCCAAATCTTGGAGACAGTTTAAAATTAATTTTTAATGTTTATTAGGGCATCTTTACTTAAGGCAATTTAGAGATCCTATGGAAATTATCCTCACTAAAAAATTATGATTTGTGTTCACAAATCTTACCTTCCTAAGTGCTTTTCCAAACATATGGTAAAAGAGCTCTTAACAGACAGAGAAGATGCATCCCCCAAAAGATCAAGTGACTTGCTTAGCATCACATATGTGGAAAGACCTTCAAACAGGGCCTCAATCCTTTAAATTCTCACCCATTATTTTGAAGATCAGCTACTGCCAGATTCTCAAGTGAAGACTTTGGAAATGTTTGCCATCCTCACATTGTACAAATTGCAATTCCCTGGCCCATGAGTCTGTAGGACGCTACTTGGTTGTCTTGTCAAAAGGTCAGTCCTTGTTGGAGAGGCAGTGTAGTATATAGTGGAAAGAAAACTGAGCCTAGCTTCGGGGAACCTGGGTTTGAATCATCCTCCTCAGCTCTAATCCCATGACTTTGGGCTATAGGCTGACCAGTGGATCTCATTCATAATAAGGAGATCATAGATCCAGTGAATTTAAGGAATTGGTGGGTCCAATACAAGGATACTTTACAGTCTCCAATACAAGAATACAAGAAACTTTAGGCAAGTTTTTTTTGGAGATTCAAATTCCTAATCATTAAAATGGGGATGATAATATTTTTACTCCTTACCTCATAAAAGCTGTTGGGAGGGAAGTATTTTGCAAAAAAAAAAAAGAAAAGAAAGAAAGTGTTAACCAAGCATAAACTCTTTCCAGGGAGGTGCTTGGGCATTTCCCCTTGGGTTCTCTATTCCACCCCTTCCTTGGCCTTTGTAGCAAATAAAACGAAATAAGTTGGCTTATGTCTCTAAAAGGGACAGCCTAACAGTTTAATTGAAATGATTGAAAATAACTAGTTACTCCCCTGAGATACCCCCCAAAATTTAGGAACTCAGAAGAAGTTTTAAAATTTATAAGTCATGATTGGACTCACCAATTCCTTACAATTTGAAGTTTGTTTGGAAAAGTGAGGTAAGGGGCGGCTAGGTGGCTCAGTGAATAGAGCACCAGCCCTGGAGTCAGGAGGACCTGAGTTCAAATCCGGCCTCTGACACTTAACACAAAAACTAGCTATGTGACCCTGGGCAAGTCACTTCACCCCAATTGCCCTGCAAAAAGAAAAAGAAAGAAAAAAAAAAGTGAGGTAAGCCTCACTCAGCTTTACAGAATCTCAGGGTAAACCCCTGAGCCATAATTTGCCATTGTTGGGGCCAATGATGATGAATTAATTTTTCATGGTGGACAGGCAAATCCGAAAGGAAACAATTCTAAAAAGCAATAGTTGGGTCATTTTCTCAGGTGCCTAAAGCAATATTTAAACTCCCTTTCAACTTCCCAAAAGAAATCACTTCCTGCATCATCATTTCCTTTTTAGTCATCCACAATTGGTTATCACTCTGGTGCCTGAGAACTAAATTGTGGGTGTGTGAGTGAAGGGACAACTTTGTAGTGTGATGTGAGAAAGGGGAGAATGAGAAGGCAGCTTCTCTGAAAACAGCGTGGTCACATATCTCCAGTTGCAGCCCCAAACTGAGCTGAGGTGAGGAAGTGGATGAGCAGGATGGGGAATATACATTGCTTCCTGTCCCATAGTTCTATTTCTTTTGAGCCCTTATCACAGACAAGCCAGATGCTGGTCTTGCTGCTACTTATTAAATACCTTCCCCTTAACCCTCTGCCTTCCTCAGTAAATCACCAATGATAGTACCTGGCAGGCTTTTTGGTAGCGATGGCAGCTGCCTCTGTCATAACATTCATACCGTGTAAGGTAGATTTTTAGGTTGTGTCTAGAGAGCAAACCTGGAGAGAACAGTGGTCCTTCCTTTCCTCCCTTCTCTCTGCCTTGGTTTTGGCTTTTATAAACTAGCAATGTGGGGCCTAGGTGGTACAGTGAGTAGAGTGCCAGCCTCAGAGTCAGGAGGACCTGAGTTCAGATCCAGCCCCAGACACTTAACACAAAAAAGCTAGCCGTGTGACCTTGGGCAAGTTACTTAACCCCAATTGCCCTCTAAAAAGAAAAAAAAGAGAGAGAGAGAAACTAGCAACATTTTGGTCTCAATGCTTTGGTAGGTGTGAAATTATATATTTTTATTGTAAAGGCCCACAAGTTGAAAGAAACAACCTACTCCCACCCCCTGGCCCACTTCAAGCCAACACCACTCCACACAAACCTGGGCTTGGAGGCAAATCTGATTCCCTCAGATGGCACAGGAAGTAACTATGGATACATCTCCCCTCCCACATGTCCTCTCCCCAAGTCCTCCTTTCCCCCAGCCTAACATCATTAGCCAACTGCAGACACATAGTTGTGCCTCCCCAGCCCTCATTCAGGCCCAGCAGAAAGATTCAGTGTTAATAACGATGGATTTTTTTTTATCCATTTATTACATGGGCTTTACACAGCAAGTGTTTTTTGCTCTGGCTTTTGTTTGACCTAAGGGCAGAGATCCCACCGCCCAGTATCAGGTTTTAAACAGAATTGGCTGTTCATGCCAAAAAGCTTGCAGCAAACAGCTCAGTGGAATGCAACGTTTTGGATCGCAGGGCAAATGGACATTACCAGTTTCATAAAGGCCAAGAGAGCTATGCTTATTTGCAGCCCTGATGGTGACAGGGAGCTTATAACAGGAGTTTATAACTCTAGCCACTGCGAGCGTCTGCTTAGCTGTTCTCAGAGTGGTAGACCTTAATGAATGTTTTGCTTTATTGTTTTTATCATTATAATAGGAAACTGTTATAATTAGGGACACCCCAATGCCGCACCCTCCCCTTACAGCCTTCTGCAACAAGACAGGCCACATCAAGTCATGCTCCCTGCCTCAGCCCTACATCTTAGGACAGACTCCACAGACTAGAGCTGATCTGAAGCTTCTTTAGAGAGATGGGTTTCAGTCTTGATTGGGTGATCTCCAGGACCCTCTAGACCAAGAGTTCTTAACCTTTTTGGTGTGTCATAGGAGGAAGAGAGGGAGGGAATAAACATTTACATAGCAGCTATATGTTCCAGGCATTATAATAAACACTTTGCAAATATGATCTCATTTGATCCTCTCAACAACCCTGGGAGGTAGATGCTATTATCATTCCTGTTTTACAATTTGAGGAAATGGGAAAGAGACAGAGGTTAAGTGACTTGCCCAGGGTCACACAGCTAGTAAGTATCTGAGGCTATATTTGAACTCAGGTTTCCTTGACTGGGGGCCAGTGCTCCACCCACTATGCCACCCTGGCTCCCTCTCCTGGACCCCTTTGGCAGTCTGGTGAAGCCTATGTACCTATGTACCCTTTTCAAAATAATATTATAAAATAACATGAAATAAAATGCATAGAATTACAAAGGAAGCCAATCATATTGAAATTTCATTGCCAAAAACTATTTTTCAAAGAAAAGAACCAAATTGACAGACCCCAGATAAAGAAGCTTTGCTCTTTCTATGTAAAATCTCCTGGTATTCTAGATCAGCTTTAGATTCCAGAGATCCCCAGGGGTGGAGAACCTGTGGCCTCAACGCCACAGATTCCCCACCCCCAGGTCCTAACATCGCAGGAGCATGACACAAGCCTGTTACCCAATTTGGCTCCCATACGATGCCCACTGCTTTCCCTGTGTCCTCCAACTGGCAGTAGGGAATGAGCTTTCCAGCTCTAGCCAAGAACCACGTGATACCAGAATGGTGTTGAGCAAGAACCGTCTCTGGAATGTGTTTGTTTATTTTGCAGAATAAGTGTTCTGATTGCAACTAAGCCTGTGTCCATAGTTATGGAACCTGAAAAATAGCCTTAAGAAGGGAAAATGGCACTCATTGATAGTACAATGTAAAGAACTCTATATTATAAGTCAGGAGACCCAGACTCTGGCCTGAACTAATTATGACCTTAGATAAGTCAGCAAGGAGGAGGAAAGAGCACTGACCCCAGTCATCACCAATGACTACTCCCTCTGTGACTTTAAAGTCCCTTAACTTCCCAGGGCCTCAGCTTCCTCATCTATAAAATGGGGGGATGGGGCCAGAGGGCCTCTGAGGTCCCATCCAGAGCTAGAAAGCACTGGATGCTGTGACTATGCACTAGGCCCCTCATCTCCCTCCTCTCCCTTACAGCTCAGTCAGAGGCCCACGGTTGAAGAGCTCCGTGAAAGGAAGATTCTCATTCGCTTCAGTGACTATGTGGAAGTTGCAGATGCTCAGGATTATGACAGGAGGGCAGACAAGCCCTGGACTCGACTCACAGCCGCAGACAAGGTAAGCAGAGAGGGAAAGGAAATAGCTGGATCCCAGAGTCTGGCTCCTGCCTAGGGAGGATGGGCTTGTTATTGTATCTCACACTTGGCATGAGGGAGCTCTCGGGCCCCAGTGTTAGTCACTGTCTCAGCTGGCAGCTGAATACCGGTGGGGAGGCCCAACAGCTGGGTGAATAATAGAGCTACTTCCATCACACCCGCCTTCCCTGGGGCTCCAAATAGCTTGTGACCTTCACTGGAGTCAATTCTCACCACTCTAGGAAAGTCATAGACAAAGGATGAATACAATCACACCCACTTTACAGAAGGGAATAAAGGAGGCAAGAGGAGGCTGATTCCACAGAGGAGAGGAGGGAGATGGCCAGGGTCACAGACCATTGCCCACTTCTTCTTGTATTAACATTTAAGTCTATGTAAACACATATACTTATTCTATGCACCCTTATATTTGTGAATGTTGTCTCCTTCCAATAAAATGCAAACTCCTTGAGAATTAGGCATCGTTTCCTTGTCTTTATATCCTCAGCACCTAGCATTGTACCTGGCACATAGCAGGGAGGGGGAACGGGCAGGGATTTTATGACTGTTGATTGATTGATTGATTCACTCAGTTCAGTATAATTCAGCAAAAGTTCCTTAAATTGATTCTTTTTTGCAATATGCCTAACTGGGTGCTGGGAATACAAAAATGAAAAAAAAAATAGACTCCAAGTTCTCAGGGAGTTTATAATCTAATGGGGAGGTAAGATATTTGTCCAAATAATTAGAGATGGGGAGGGAACCTCAAAGGGCATATTGTCCAGTCCCTTCAGTTTCCCCCAGAGAGGTTGTGACTTTGCCCAAGGTCACACGGGTAGGAAGTATCTTTAGGTGTGATGTTAAAATAAGATTGAATCCATGGGAGCAATCATACAGGTTGTTCATATAATCTCTAATAAGATTCAAGGAGGGGGCAATCAGTCATTCCTGACTTGGATTAGAGAAGGCTTCATGAAAAAAATAGCACCTAAACTAGTTCTTGAGGAAAGAGACAGAAGGAGATTTGCAGGGGTAAAAAGGGGAGCCATTCTAAGCATGCAAAGACAGAGGCAGGAGAGGGTGGGGAAGAATTGGGTGGGGATTGACAAGTCATCCAGTCTGGCCCTAAACGTAGGGTACTTGAATGAGAGAAGGGTGAAATAAGGCTGAAACGGGAAGCTAGAGCCAGATAGATTGAGGAAAACCTCAAATGCTAGCATGTAGTAGATCACCTAGGGTGAGCTCAACTTGACTCCACAGTCAAGTTATTTACTTGCTATTTACTTTACTGTTTACTGCTATTTACTTGCTTTGTGAAGTACAAGTCACTTCTCTCTTCCATGATTTGGTTTCCTCATTTGTAAAATGAAAGGAACCAACTAGATGGTCCCTAAGATTCCTCCCAGTGCTAAATTCTACAACCTGTGTCACCTATCTGATGGGCACTAGGGAGCTACTGAAGATGTTGGAGCAGAGAAGTAACATGGTTAGACCTGTCCATTAGAAATATTACTTTGCATAATTACAAAATACTTTTTACACAGATAGATCTAAACAATTGGAGAAATATTAATTGCTTGTGAGTAGGCCAAGTCAATATGAAAAAATATATACAATGTAACATACAAATAATATAAAATATAATTAAAATGACAATTTTACCTAAATTAATTTAGTTATTGAGTGCCATACTAATCAAACTACCAAAAAGTTGTTTTATAGAGCTAGGAAAAAATAATAACAAAGTTCATCTAAAAGAAGAAAAAGTCAAGAATATCCAGGAAATTGATGGAAAAAAAACCTGAAGCCTAGCAGTACTAAATCTCAAATTGTATTACAAAGCAGTAATCATCAAATAATATGGTACTGGCTAAGAAACAGAGTGGTGGATCAGTGGAATAGACACAGTACTTGATCATGGTAATCCAATGGTTGATAAATCCTAAAGGCTCTGGGATAAGAACTCACTACTTAACAAAAATTGCTGGGAAAACTGGAAAGCAGTTTGGCAGAAACTAGGTATAGGCCAACATCTCACAACATATGCCAAGATAATGGGCACGTGATTTAGACATAAAGGGTGATATCATAAGCAAATCAGGGGAGCATGGAAAATTTTACCTATCAGCTCTATGGATAAGGGAAGAATTTATGACCAAACAAGAGATGGAGAACATTATTAGATATAAAATGCATGATTCCAATTACATTAAATTTTAAAAGTTTTGTACACACAAAAAAAAATCCAATGCAGCCAAGGTTAGAAGGAAAGCAGGAATCTGGGGGAAAAAATTTACAGCAAGTTTCTCTGATAACACCCTCATTTCTCAAATATGTAGAGAACTGAGTCAAATTTGTAAGAATACAAGTAACAAATCAAAGCTATCTATCATCATATGAAAAAATGCTCTAAATCACTATTGATTAGAAAAATGAAAATTAAAAAAACTCTGAGCTACCACTTCATACCTACATATTGGCTAATATGACAAAAAAGGAAAATGGCAGAGGTTGGAAGGAATGTGAAAAAATTCAGACACTACTACACTGTTGGTAGAGTTGTGAACTGATCCAATCATTCTGGAGAACAATTTAGAACTATGCCTAAAGAGCCACAAAACTGTGCATTCTCTTTGATCCAACAATATGAGTACTAGATGTGTATCCCAAAGAGATTTTTTTTAAAAAAGGGGGAAAGGATCTATATGTACAAAAATATTTATCACAGATATTTTTGTGGTGACAAAGAATTGGAAATTGAGGGGATGCCTCAATTTGGGGAATGTCTGAACAAGTTGTGGTATATGACTGTGATGGAATACAATTGTGCTATAAAAAATAACAAGCAGGATGGTTTCAGAAAAAAACTGGGAAGATGTGTATGAACTGATGCAAAGTGAAGTGAGAACCAGGAAAACATTGCACACAGTAATAGCAATATTGTATGATGATCAAATCTGAATGACTTAGTTATTCTGATCAATGATGATTGATCCAGAAAGAGAACTAATGGAGTTTGAAGCATAATTTTTAAACTTTCATTATTTTTCTTGCTTTTTTTCAGCATGGCTAATATGGAAATATGTTTTGGATTATTTCACATGTATAATTAATATAATATTTTTCACCTCAGTGAATAGGGAAGGAGCAGAAAGGAGGGAGAGAATTCAGAACTCATTTTTTAAATATAAAAATAAATAATGGGGGTGGCT
>NW_027185810.1:707449-714488 GCF_028583685.1 Petaurus breviceps papuanus
GGAGGGAAGGAAGGAAGGAAGGAAGGAAGGAAGGAAGGAAGGAAGGAAGGAAGGAAGGAAGGAAGGAAGGAAGAAAAGGGGTAGTTTTAAATAATATATTTCTTTGATAACAATATGAAGGATGAATTAGATAGGAGAAGATACTGGAGGCTGGGAGGCCAGGCGTTCAGAAATCTAGGTAAGTAGTGAAAGTCTGAACTAAGTTGGTGGCAATGGGAGATGGAAAGGATGATTCCTTGAGGGCAGAGACTATCTTTTGCCTCTTTGTGTATTCCCAGACTCAACACAGTGCCTGGCACATCATTATTGTTGTTCAGTGGTTTCCATCATGTCTGACTCTTTGTGATCCCATTTGGGTTTTCTTGGCAAAGATACTGGAATAATTTGCCATTTCCTTCTCCAGTTCATTCTGTGGATGAGGAAACTTACATGAGACAGAGTAAAGTGACTTGCTCAGGGTCACACAACTAAGAAGTGCCTGAGGCCAGAGTTGAACTCAAGAAGACATGTCTGGCACTCTATCCACCCTGCTCTAATAGTATCAATAACAACAACAGCCACAATAGTAATATCATGTACCCTGCTACATAATAGGCATTTGATTAATGTTTGTTGATTCACTGACATTATGAAGTTCTTTGAGCTAAGACCAAATCACCACTAATCATTATAATGCAGTGGGGATTCCTTTGCTGGTGTGAATTGGACCATATAGTCCCTGAAGTTCCCCTTCCAACTCCCTAATTCTTTCACTTATCTGTGAGGTATGATTAAAAAGATGTAGCAAGCAACTGGGTGTGGAAATAAGGGAGCTGGAAGGATCAGAGATAAAAGAAAAGTTTTGAGTTTAAGTGACTGAGAAAAATTGGTTTCAGAAATATAAATATATAATATAAATAATATAAAATACATGACATAAATATCATGATAATATATAATAATATTAAAATATTAGTTCCAGAAATAACAGAAACAGGAAAAGTTAAGAAAGGATCAGTTAATGTTGAAGAAAAGATAATGATCCAAATTCCAATTTGACATTTCGTGCTGCAGGCTGTAGCACCTGCTATGTTTGAAGGCAGTATTTACCTTTTTGGAGACTTGAGAGGTAACTGATGGGTTACCTTCCTTTGTAGTTAAAGAAATGACAGGTCACAATAGATATGTAAGAAAATGTATAAGCACATAGAGCAGAAATGTGCACATAATTGCAGTTAAACTTCACTCTTTAGGATTAACTATAGAGACAAAAGGAGAAAAAGTCAGTTATACTTGGTACAAAAAAAAAATATGATGAATCTAGGTTCCCTTTTTAACAGTTGATAATTAACCAACCTAGTACTTTAAGGTTTTTATATACATTATCTCAGTTGATCTTCATAATTGCTCTATAAGGCAGCGATCAAGTGTTATTATCCCCATTTTAGACGTGATAACATTGAGTCTTTGAAAGATTTAAGGACTTGCCCAAGATATACTCAGGGCTAGTTACTGCTAAGAACCAGAGGTCTTGGGGAACTTGCTTTAATAAAGAGGTAGGGATTACTTGTAATAAATTACATATATTAAAATGTATATATTAAATATTAAAATCTATTAAAATTGAATTAAAATATATTAAATTTATATAGTCTAAATTAAAATATCATATTGTTATTAAAATTATATAATATATTAAAATATATATTCTAAATGGTGTTATGGGTATTACAAACAAAAACTAACATTCCTGTTGCAGTCTTATTTACTCTACTGTTGCATTTAGCACACTCCTTTTTAAATAGAATAATAATAATGATAATGATAATTAGCATTTACATAGTACTTTTAGGTTTGCAAAACTTAAATTCATTTGAACAAAATGAGTTACAAAAGTTAAACTGACTCTCGTGCCTGAAACACATTCCCTTCTCCATTCTAACTAGTCACCTTCCAGGCTTCCTTTAAAGTCCCAATTAAAAATCTCACCTTCTACTAGAAGCTGTCCCCACCCTCCCAACCCCACCACTTAATTCCTTTTTTTCTTTCGTTTCCTCTTTATCCTGTATATAACTTACTATATATATATATATTTGTTTGCATATTGTCTCCTCATTAGACTGCAAATTCCTTGAGGGCAAGGCCTTTTTTTTTTTTATACTTTTTATATTCCCTGGGCTTAGCACAGTGCCCAGCACATAGTAGGCCCTTAATAAAGTTTTATTGAAAATTTTATCCCATCCTCTATATTCATTAACACTAATTTTAATTAGTGGAATCTTGTAGCAGCAAGCACCCTAGCATACCCAAGGTGGCTGCCAACACAGGTTTTTAGATCTGCTTTTCTAAAGGAAAGCAACTCAAAATGGGTTAACAATCTTGCTTTAATCAATCAAACATATATCGTTCACCTAGTTCAGGGGAAAGAGGTCAGCACCCCGAACTTCAGAGTATACAGAGGTTACAAGCAGAAGTTACAAGACAGAGAAACATTTCAACAGGCAGGCTTCCAAACTGCCCAACCATTACATCCAGTTATAATTACAATTACCAGAGAGGGAAGCATCAACATCTGGGTTTTCAAAGCCGGGGGGTTCTCAATGGCTGCCCAGAGTCTCATCTGGTCAAATCATACAACACCTCTCAAAGTGAGCCCCAAAACAACGCCTCACATCAGAGATTATATAGCCTTATCCAGGCTCAGAGAATGTAACAGCCCTCTTGACCCACTGCCCAATCACAAAGCACCAAAGTGTGGGTGTTCCTGAAAAGCAAGCCTCCCACCACAGGCTCCAGGTGCACTTAACCTAGGGGCAGGCAAGATCTTACAAATTTACATTATTATAACAAATCTCAATGAATTTTTAGTTTAATTTTAATAGTAATTATGTTTGCTGAGAGCCAGATGAGCTTAGAATAGGACCCTGACTCTCCTATACATTGCTTCTACTTTATGTAGCCTAACCAGTTAAAAATTCAACTAAACACCTATGCGTATATATAAGGAATCTCAAAAGTCTATGTATTTTTAAATTTTAAAGACTTTTTGATACACCTTATATAACACTAAGTCAGATATTGTACAAAAATTGATCTTTAATTAAAGGATATGCTGGCTAGGAGCTTATACTTTCCAAAGGAGGTATACCTTTCTGCATCCTAATTCCTCATGACTGGTCACCAATAGTCTAGCACCACTCCTGACACTCTGCCCTCCTCTCTTCTTGCCAGCCTTCTGAAGAAAGTTAGTGACACATAATTACTTAAAGCACTCTTAACTTGAGGCAGTGAACCTCTTGGCCATACACTTAACCCAACCCTCATTCTTAAAGGATAAAGCAAGTTAGAGTTATTTCTTCAGAAAGCATACATTATATGGTTGGTGCTCAACTTCAGGTGATCAGTGTTAGGTCCTTGAGAGTAGGGGCTGTTTCATTCTTTTTATTTGTAGTTCTGGGCACCTAACACAATACCTGACACCTATTAGGTACTTAGTAAATTCTAAATAGATTGAATTATAAATAAATGACTGAAAATTCAATATTTTACAAGACTACCAATCTCTTATTGCCCCACATATATCTGTCCTCATCCTGGCCCTGAGAAGCATCAATTAGCACTGCAACACTTTTCTATCTATGCTAAGTTTACTCTGGTCCTTTTCCTCACAAAGGCAGATAGATGTTTTAATGGAAAAAGCATTGGGCCTGGAGTCAGGAAGACCTGAGCTCAAATACAGCCTCAGACACTTACTAGTATGTAACCTTGGGCACATCACTTAATGCCATCATTTCCTCAACTGTAAAATGAGGCTAATAATAGCAGCAACCTCCCAGGGCTATTGCAAGGATAAAATGAAATAACACTTGAAAAACACTTACCACCATGCCTGGTACCTAGTAGGAGCTTAATAAATGTTTCCTACTACCTTCTCTTTTAGCACTTACTTTCTACATTAGATTAAAGGCAAGAGGAATAAAGTCCTAAAGAACAACCAAGTGTTTTTCTAGTCTCAGGTACTTGTGTGAGTGGGGACATTCTTGCTAAGGACTGGGCTCCAGGTGCTGCCCTTAGTATATCCTGCACCTACACCTCCTGCATTTCACCTCACAAAAAGAGACAGAGATGGAGAAAGAGAGAGAGAGAGAGAGAGAGAGAGAGAGAGAGAGAGAGAGAGAGAAGCAGAGAGGGGTGGGGTGGGGGGAGAGAGGAGACACTCACTATGCATTATGTCCTGTTAAGACTATAGGAGATACACTGATAAGAATGGCAGCATCTAAACCTTGTTTTTTCCTAGATCCTCTTGGGCCTTGCTAGAGGAAGAAGAACTTCCACATTTCTCTCTTTTTTGTTTTCTTTTTGTAGGGCAAATGGGGTTGAGTGACTTGCCCAAGGTCACATGGCTAATAAATGCGTCAAGTGTCTGAGGCCAGATTTGAACTCAGGTCCTCCTGACTCCAGGGCCAGTGCTCTATTCACTGTACCACCTAGCTTCCCCTGAACTTCCACATATCAGCTTGGCATTGTAGAGACTAAAGATTTAGGCAAATTGGACCAAAGCTTCTGAAAGTAGTTCCACATCATGAATCCTTGAAGCGTACTTTATAACAGTAAATTCCTCAAGAGTAACTTCTTCATGATCATGGCAGTAGATTGGGCAACCAGTACGTTCTGCATGTACCTGTCTCTCCTGGCCCTAATCTATTGATTTCATTGTGTGGGATCAGAGTTATAACTAGGACAAGGGCTTTGTCTTAAAGCACCAATATTTAGAGTGTGCAAAAAATTAGCACATGCACTCCTTCAGTGGCATGGGAGCCAAGATAGTGACTGACTCCACTTCTTACCCCACACCACCCCACCACCCCCCACACATACACGTTCAGCTGAATTTCTCTTAATTGATTCCCTTATCATGAATTATTAGCTTTCATAAGGAGCCACTATTCTTTTTTTTTTAAGCAATTGGGGTTAAGTAACTTGCTCAAGATCACACAGCCAGGTGTTTCTGGGTGTGGTGCTAAGTATCTGAGCCCAGATTTGATCCCCAGGTCATCCCAACACTGGAGCCGGTACTCTTACTCACTGAGCCACCTGGCGACCCCTAAGCAATTGGGGTTAAGTCACTTGCTCAAGGTTACACGGCCAGGTGTTTCTGGGTGGGTGCTAAGTGTCTGAGCCCGGATTCAATCCCAGGTCATCCTGACTCTGGGGCTGGTGCTCTTACTCGCTGTGCTACCTGGCCGCCCCAAGGAACCACTCTTCTTGTTCCTTCTTCTAGGTGAATTTGTTGATGCTTTTTCTAAGTGTAAAATTTCTAGTTATGGCTCTATATGGACTGTTATGAAAGCAGAACAGAATTACGCTTCCTTTCTGTGTAAGAGAAGTTTATATGGCCTGTCTCTCTTACTGGCCAGCTAGGTGGCTCCGTAAATAGAGTGCTGGACCTCAAGTCAAGAAGACTCATCTTCCTGAGTTCAAACCTGGCCTCAGACTGTTAGTAGTTGTGTGACCCCGGCAAGTCACTTCAACCCTGTTTTGCCTCAGTTCCTCAGCTATAGAAAATGGCAAACCACTCCATTATCTTTGCCAAGAAAACCCCAAATGTGGTCACAAAGAGCCAGACTGAAGTGACTGGGCAACAGTAACAACACTCCTCTTCCTGTGGCTCTAGGGCTTGGAGCAGGTATTGAAACAGAGCTGCTCAGTGCCCAGCTCTCCATATTCCTTCCTCTCACTTCTCAATCAATACAACAACTGCTAGTTTACCGAGGGATACTAAGAGCTCACTAAGACAGGATCATATTTAGAACTAGAAGGTCTGGCCCAACCCCTTCATTTTAAAAATAATGAAACTAGGGGTGGCTAGGTGGCACAGTGAATAGAGCAACGGCCCTGGAGTCAGGAGGACCTGAGTTCAAATTCAGCCTCAGACACTTAACACTTAACTAGCTGTGTGACCTTGGACAAGTCACTTAACCCCAAATGCCCTCCAAAAAGCAAAAAATAAAATAATGAAGCTAAAGACCACAGAGGTAACAGTCACATGGATAATATGTAGCAAAACTGATATTTGAACTCATGTCCTTGTCTCCAAATCTAGCACTGAAGTTTTCTATTATTTCACTGACTATAATGTGTAATGCAAATATCAGCTCATTTGAACCTCACAACCACTTTGTAGGACAGTAGTATGAGGATTTACAAGCAAAGGAACCAGCGAAAGGAGGAGGCAAGTGATTTACTAAATATCTTGTAGCTATTAGTAGGTGACATAATCCAGACTCAAAGTCAGATCATCAAATAACCCCAAGTCCAGTATTCTTGCCACAGTATAGCATGAGTAATCATTTCAAATCCAGGAAAACCACCCTTCAGGAACTGATGTCATCATATAGATATATGCACATGTCTATATGAATATGCAATGATATGATGTTGTATAATTATTTAAGCAATAAGATAACCTACTTCCTCAAAAATGTGCCCACTTGGCTAGAGAAACATGAACAGGAAACAGAAGAGGAAACAGTAACACCCTGACAGATGAGCATGCATTTGTCAGAATCAGTTTGCTAGGTAAAGATAATGCTCTCTCTGTGTCCCCACTTCCTTCCCCTCTGCTTCTTTCTCCTTTCCTGTGGGTCTGCTGTCATCGAGAACCTGGTAGTGTCCCAAACTTAAACTTCCATGCCACTCAATCTGCCCATTAAATCAAACATGAAGGGCACATCTATTATAGTGGCATTTGTTTAAAATCTTCATATGCTATCTCCCCGCTCAGCCTCTCGCAGGCTCAACCCCATGCTCTCTCCCAACACCACCAGGACCTGAGCACTCTGTTCTAGCCTCACCATTAGACAGAGTGGTAGGAATGAATTCATCAAGGGTGGAGGAGAAATTATTGTGATTTATTGTTTTTTCCCCAAAGATATACCTGTTTCTAGAAGTTCATGACAGTATATTACCTTGGAACTGATAAAAGAAGAGAGAGTATTCATAAATAAAGAATTGGGGGGGGGGAGTGGGAGATAGCTAGTGAGCTCTTGCTCTTCTCAAT
>NW_027185810.1:717488-719724 GCF_028583685.1 Petaurus breviceps papuanus
ATAAAAGAAGAGAGAGTATTCATAAATAAAGAATTGGGGGGGGGGGGGGGGGAGATAGCTAGTGAGCTCTTGCTCTTCTCAATGTATTTTTGTGTTTTGTTTTTGAAAGAATCCTGGTAGCTGGCAACAACTTTGTTTATTCACTTCAGCAAGAAGAAAGGTTGACACTTAAGCCTGAAAATGGTCATGATTTATCTGTGGAGATGTACATCCATTATTGATTGGATGACTATATCTAGCAGTTCTGGAGACAGAGACAGACAGAAACAGAGCCAGAGATGGACAGAGACAGAGGGAGAGAGAAAACAGACAAGAGATAGAAAAGAGAAAAGGGGGAGATGGTAGAGGGGAAAGAAATGCATTTCCCTCCAGGATTTGCAATTTAGATTCTAAGTGTTCTTTTGTAGATTCTAAAGCACTTCTCAGGTATTAGGGTTTTTTCCCTCTCTGTGTAAAGGAATCCATTATATGGCTCTTTTATTTCCATTGCTTAAGAAAATTTATTGTTTGAAATAAAAAAAATGTATTTCTTTCCATCTTCCTTATTTACATATTTACGGACCACTCTTCATTTCAGGCTGCCATTCGGAAGGAGCTCAATGAATTTAAAAGCACTGAAATGGAAGTTCATGAATTAAGTAGACATCTAACAAGGTAGGTGGTAGATGCTTTTTAAGAACTTTTTTAAAATTACCAGTAAGTAATATCAGCTAGACACTTTTCTAGACAGTTTTCCTGCTTTCAAGATCGATGTCCTTGGTGTGGTTATGAGGAACAATAGTAATCATTGTTGTTATTAATAATAATAGCTGGTATTTAAAGCATACAGCACTTTAAATTCTTAGGAGTTGCCTGACAAACATGACTGCCTTGGAGTCAGTCAGTCAACAAGCACTTTTAACCTGTTAGACACTATGCTGAGCATTGGGGGTGCAAAGAAAGGCAAGACAAGGGACCACCCTAAGACATTCTAATGGGAAAGAAAACATGTGAATATACTGGTACATGCAAGATATAATAAGTCTGAAAAGGGAAGCTGCCATTAGCAGCTAGAAAGATCAGAATAGGCCTCCTACAGAAGGTTGGATTTGAGCTGAGTCTGGACGGAAGCCAAGAAAATGAAGAGGGGATGAAGGAACAAAGCATTTGGGATGAGGTATCATTATCTCCTGGTGATAATGAGATTGAGTGAGCTGCTCATGGTTATATGGCTAAAAAGTAATCAGTACTGAATTCGAACCCAGGTTTTTCTGGCTCCAAGCCCAGCACTCTAGACCCCACGCCAAGCTGCCTCACACAGACATGATTGGTTTAGTGCTTAAGAGTTTTCAAAATACTATGGAAATATCTTAATTCATTTTATCTTTATTAAAATCCTGTGAACAGCTACTCACTCTTTTTTTAAACAGATAATGATGAGAACTTACATTGTCTGTGAGGTTTTATAACATAATCTCATCATCACAACCCTGTGAAGGAAGTAGGACAACTATTATTATCACTGATTTTAGAGATGAGTAAACTGAGCCTTCAAAGAGGCCAAGTGACTTATCCATGGTCACATTGCCAGAAAATGATGGATCCATGACTAGACACTGACCCACAGGGCTCCTGACTCCTAGCCCACTGTTCTGGACTAGGAATCAAAGGTCAGAGGGAAAAAGTTTAATATTAGAATATTCTTTAGGGATACGAAATTAATTATGTCATACTTTTCAGTGGAAAAAAGTCAAATGTGAGCTAAAAGCAATTTTATGGGAACCCTGGATTTTTATTTACTTGAGTTCTAGTCCTAGAACTAGCCAATTGACCACAGGCAAGTTGCTACCTCTGTGACCTTCAGCTTCTCTACTTGTCACACTGTGATGATAAACACCTACCAGACCTACATCAGAAGACTGTATACAACAAGACTTCTATTCTTGGGCCATCATCTTCATTCCCTCCCCCTAGAAGGGGAGGCATAAACCCAAAATTCAAAAGCATGCTGGAGGGCTACCAAAGTACCTTAGAAATGTAAATACCCAGCTTATTTAGTTTCCTGGCATCCCTGAGACTATTCTTATGAAAGGTAAAAGCAGGAAAAAAAGAACCATCTCTACTTATTGGACACCTGTCAGGCTCCCACAGAAGGAAAAGTCAGATACCAAAAAAGTAGGTAGGTAGGTAGATAGATAGATAGATAGATAGATAGATAGATAGATAGATAGATAGATAGATAGATAGATAGATAGAT
>NW_027185810.1:719734-801380 GCF_028583685.1 Petaurus breviceps papuanus
GATAGATAGATAGATAGATAGATAGATAGATAGATAGATAGATAGATGGAAGATAGATAGATAAAGGATTTATTAAATGCTTGCTATTTGTCAGGTAAATTTGTAAGTTCCTTAGCATTAAGTGGTGGGGATATAAATATAAGCAAGCAAGACAGTTCCTGTCCTCAAGCATCTTACATGATAGTATGGGAAGACAAAATATAAATGGATGCCAGAAGTTGGGGTGGGGGTGGGAGGGTGACACAGTGAGGAGACAACAGGGAAGTGGTATGGAATCCTGCTTGCCAGCAAGATAAGATGAAAGTCCATCTACTAGAGCTGGGAGAGCCAAGATTAGAACCCAAGGTTCCAGTTGGGGGAATGTGAAGATGGCAGAGGAGCAGAAGGCTTATTGTGGATGGCTTTTTGAGGTAGAACCAGTAGATGCTTATCATTGCCATGTGACATATAGAAAAGCTGAGACCTACAGAGGTAGCAGCTTTTCCAGTTGGAACCTAAATTGATATTGGACCATTTCTTTGGTCTTTAGTTACAAAGGAGAAGAAAAAGTAAAAATGCCTTTGTGAGGTATTGAGTGTTAGGACTTCCCTGACCTTGTTCTTTGAGAGCCATCCATCAGTTTCTTTGCCATTCCCTGTGGGTGTTTGACCTTGTTTCACACAGAGGGTCAGTGTGTGCCTTCCTCTTTTTTACACACAAAACTAAAAATCAGATTCAGTTATACTCAACAAGCGATTATTAGACGCCTTATGTCATGGAACTATGCTGGAAACTGCATATAAAAAGTTTTTTGAGTTTTTTTAAGTGCAGTCCTTGTCCTCAAGAAGCTTTTGGTCCTACATAATTACCGCCAATTTATCATCATGAGAGGCTTTCAGAGGCTGGATAACCACTTTTTGGAGATTTTAGAATGTAAGCTCCCTGAGCACAAAGACCATTTTGGTTTTTTTTAACTTGATATCTCCAGCACCTGGAACGTGGTAAGCATTTAACAAATGTTTGCTGCCTGATTGATATTGTAAAGGCAGAATTGCAAATAAGACCAATGTGACTGAGGGCCCCATTTTGATGGGTCATGTCATTACCTGTTTATCCACTCAATTCCCTGTTTTGGCTTTTGTTTCCTTAGGTTTCATCGACCGTAGCAATTGAATTCCACTTGAGTGCTATGCTGTCTTCAAAACATGAATTTAAAAGAACCATAAGTGCTGGTATTATTCACTTCTCCCATTACCATGTAAATCTTCTGAACTGCCTTTTTTTAAAAGAAGAGAAAAGAAGAAAAAATAAACATAATGAGGATTATATATATATATATTATACATATCTGTAAACTTGATGGTTACCATTCAGTCATCAGACCTGCTGACATTAACTTCTGACAGTGAAATACCCCCCACCCCACCCCTAGCAGGGCCAAGGACAACAGCTTGGCATCCTCATTTTAAGACTTTCTGGCATGTGGATGTGTCCTATTTGTCCAAGCCCAGCTGGTAACTGCATTCATTCTGTCTTCAGCCACCCTCATCCTCGCAACGTCTATCACTCAACTCCAAAGAAAGCTGAGGCAATGGGTTTCTTTCCGGGAATGACTGTACAAAGTAAAAAAGTTCAGACTGGCCTTTTAAGTAAAGTCCCAAGCACTCAAACCAAATGTGGCTTCTGCTTTGGGGAGCACTTTAGGAGGAGGAAGCAGTTGGGGAGTGCTGCTCTCAGTGACCCCTTTCCCTACACTCCCTCCATTCCATCCGTCTCCATCCTCCATACACTGAACACAAAGGAAAGCCCTTTTCCAACCTGAGTTTATAATCGACCATTGGTCACAAGAGGTGTGTGCGCCTTGAGAAGTAGAAGGTTCATCCTGATTAACTGGTAGAATCACCTCAGACCAAAACTGTGTCTCCTTCCCATGAAACTTGCTTAGAATGAATAAAGTCAGCATTTTTATTTCTTAATGAAAAGTGGATGACCCACAAGTATTAAGAAATCAGAATGTCACTGGTGTTCACACACACACACACACACACACACACACACACACACACATTCCTGAATGTTATTAAGGGACGATGGCTATGTAGGCATGTACATGTAAGACCTGCTTTATGAGCACAATGGCCTAAGGAGCTACTCCGTTGGCTAATGTTCTTAATTTTCCTAATGTTATCCAATGCTGGTTTTTGTCAAGTGCACCATTTCAAGGTGATATATGTCTTGGAAGTGAACTGGGCACAGCACCAAAACTTGAAGGCTGGATACAAGAAGTCATGCTACTGACATTGGTCCTTAAATAACAGAAGGGTCCCTCCTCCAAAGACACTACACTCGATAACCTTCCGTTCCCTTATCTTTTGCTTTGAAGAGTTCATTTGGAGGCACATTGGTGATTCTACATGAGCTCAGCATGCATCAGAACTGTACAGCTATGAACACCAGCCATCCCATGATGCACCCTATTGATCCTTTAAAACCAGCATGAATTTTTTTTTCGTCTTTTTCATAATGCACATAAGAATGAGTTTATCTGTGAGATGATTGACTTGATATCTGGGCAGTAAAAAGAAAATGCACTGATCTTGAGGGAATATGGATCTCTCAATGCATTATGATGAAAAAGACAACTCTCCCTGACAATGGGCATAACATCTGCTGTCCACAAGGGAGTTATATTTGGTTTAGTTTTGTTTTTGATAACCAATAAGTCCTGAATGGCAAAGCTTTACCCAGATATCTGTGAAAATTTGCTTGTCACTAATAACTTAATGTGATCCTTGGATTCTCCACCTCACCTATATTTTGCTTAGAGGTAAACTGACTAGGCTCTCATACAAACAAAAAAAGAGGTAATCCCATCACCACTCCCAACCACCACCACCACCACTACCACTATACACACCATACTTATTTTGTGGCAGGAGGAAGTTCCTCTTGGAATTCCTGCCAGCAGCTGGGGTCATGCTGCTTTCAGTGGGTCAGCATGTATCAGGGCCAGCTGGGGACAGTTCCTCAGGACAGAGCTCACCAGCTAAGGAACCCTCACCTATGAGTTCCTCCATGCCATCAGGAAGGAGCATTCCAGGGGTCCATCTTGGTGTATATGTTATTCCTGAGGCTTTTTGTCTTTATTTAAATGTTGAGTTCCACCATTTATTGTCTTGGGGAGACATTTTGTTCAGGGAGAATGCATCAGAATTTTAATACTGCTGTAAATAAGATCTTCCCAAAAGGCTTACTGACATGTGAATGTGCAAATGGCTTGATGAAAAAAATTAGGGCCCTTTTGTTTGACTCCTACACCCAGTATTGAAAATGCTGCTGTCTTATTGGTTTCCAGGTTGAGGGGAATTAGTTTTGCCTATCCTAGTCCTGTCTCTAGTAACTTCTTCATGAGATACAATACCCCTGGTTTTCCCTTGAAGTAGGGGGAGGCATCTTCTGTGAGCTAGACCCCTCTCTCCAAGGCCTATTGGTGCCTCCACTTGATGGAACAACATTCCTCTATCTCACAAGGACCCAACCAGTAGAATACCTGGGTTTTCTCCCCAAAGTGCCCAACTGCTGCAGTCCACTTTATACTTGGGAAGATTAACCAAATTTATTTTTGCCTTCCTGCGAAGCACCTTTTTCCCAGGCATCATTTGCACTGTCAGATGTGTATACTCACAGCCCTCTGACAACAGTGGGAACTGTGCTTGCAGAGCCAAGGTGGGCTATTTCCAGCTTCATTTATGTGGTTCTTATGCCCACCTGACTCCCACCATCTGCCATGGGTAGCACCAACAAATACGCACTGCAGACTGAGGCTCTCTAATCTGTGGCTGTTTTTGCAATACCTTGAGCTCTCTGTGGAAATCTGTCATTTCTTTTTTTTTTTAACCACATTGCTATGTCAACTGAGCCAATACACATTACTGTGTAAGACTTTGATTCCAGTTCAGACAGAAGAGGAGTGGCCTAGATTCTGTTTAAACTGCAACCCTCATCTGAGGAATCTGTAGTTTTTAAATAAAGCCTTTTTTGTGATGTGAATTCCCAGTACTCAAAAATCTATTTGGACATCTGGATTATCATAAGAAAAAAAAAGATGTGTGATTTCTAAACAAATATTTGAACATCTAGATTATTTTAAGAAGGGGGGGAGGAGAGAATATTGTGTTATTTCCAGCCAAGGTTAACTTTACCAAACTAGACTTTCCTTAATGCTGGAAGAAAAAGATTACTATGTATATTTCTTTTTTTTTTTTTTGTTAAAAGGCCAGTTCATCCTAAATTACAACAGATTGGAATTGGAAGAGACTTTTAATATCATCTAGATTCACCTCTTAATTTGAAATTTATAGAGGTCAAGATTTTCCCCAAGTCACATAGTGGCTCCAGGATTTGAACCTAAGCCTCCTGACTTCCAAGTCTGATGCTACTACATCACACAAATGATATTTTTTCTGCATCCAAGGACATAGTGGATCCCCTAAACCTGGGGTTTTCCATTCAATTAAAGAAATTGCACAGAGTGATGGTCAGTCAAATAGAAACAACTGTCAAGGTTTCATTCTTTTTCCCTTCTTGAGAAAGAAGCATTTACAAACTGCAGAACCAATATGGTGGCACACACTGAGAAGAATGGTATCTTTAACATTCCTTCATGCACAGAGAGTTAGCCAACGGCACCTGAAAAGGCTTTTTCCCATGTGTCTGTTAAATCCAGAACCAGCTGCATTTTCCAGTTGCTAACCCAGTGTCTGTACATAGCTCGTCTTTGTATAGAAGTGAATGTGGTGGCTGTCAATCCTGTGCTCTTCAAGTATTGTAATTGACCAGATCACGAACAAGAAATTATCTGTAAATAGGAGAACAATTAAACTGGATCTCTGTGTCCTGGGTTTTGTACATACAGAAACTGCATGGTATTTAAATTATTGTTTGTCTCTGATGATGTATGCAGTTTCTTTAACAACAACAACAAAAAAAGTTTTAAAAAAAAGTGTCTCAGTCTCCTGTCTTATATTTTCCTCAATTACAGAGCTCATTCTTAAGCAGAAGATGCCTATGGGGCACTTGACATCTTAAAGAAGGCATTCTTAACTGTTTACAGTCTGGGGAAACCTGTGGCCCCTATTCAGAATAATATTGTAAATGAATGAAAGAGAATGCACAGGATCACAAAGGAAGCCAATTCTATTGAAATATAGCTACCAAAATATTAAATAAAGGGGCCAGCTAGGTGGCTTAGTAAATCCACTGGCCCTGGAGTCAGGAGGACCTGAGTTCAAAATCGGCCTCAGACACTTGACACACTTACTAGCTGTGTGACCTTGGGCAAGTCACTTAACCCCAATTGCAGTTCCAGATAGATGGATGGATAGAAAGATTGATTAGATAGATAGATAGATAGATAGATAGATAGATAGATAGATAGATAGATAGATAGATAGATAGACAGATAGATAAATGATATAGTATAATAAAATAAGACGAATTCACAGAAGTGCCACCCTACTCCCAGTTAAGAACCCTGGGGATGAGAAAAGTGTAACTCTAGAACTAGAAAGGGTGTCGAAGGCCATCAACTCCAAGACCCTCATTGTACAGATGAGGACTCTGAGGCCCAGGAAGATTAAGCGACTTGTCCATGGTCACACAAGTCAATATCAGAAGATTTGAACCCAGGGTTTCCTCTCTCTCATTATTAGAGAAATAACATAGGTGAAAAAAGAGATACAGGAAAACTCATCTAACATTCCCAGGGAAAGTGACCCAGGTTCTACATAAATGAAGCTTACCTTAATCTTTCTTTTCATTTCATACCATTTAGGATGGAAACTGTTCTAAAATGTATGATAATTCTTTCCTGCTATCTTTGAGTATTGAGAACATAATTCAAGCTTTTCTTGACAGCTTCAGTACATCATTTTCTTGGCTTGTTTCAGTGCATCATTATGAGCACTCTCTTTTTACAGAAATAATGTATTATAAATGATATTAGTAAAATCCTTAGAACAATGCCTAACACATAGTAGGGACTTAATAAATGCTTATTCCCTTACTCTCTCCCTACTATGTCAAGCAATACTCTTAGGAGCTCTTCAGTTATATGAAGCTATTTACTCCAGAACCATAAAATTCTACTTTTGGAGCTAGAAAGGACTTGACTATATGGCCCCAACTACTAGGAGTTTCAAATTTTAAGTTTATGTTTTTGTAAGTTTTTTTTAACTTCTCCTTTGCTGTCAGGCTATCAATATTTACTGCTTGACTATTCAATCAGCCCCCTTTCACTTCTGTATTACATGCAGAGGCTAGAGAACCAAATAAACAGACTTATCTGAGTTTTTTATAAAATTAAATCTTATGAATTTATTTAAATTATAAAATTACTTTAAAATTTTAAAATTTATTTAAGTTAAATTAAGTTAAAATTTAAGCTTAAAGTTCGGATTTTAATTCTTTGAATGGAAGCCAGAGGGTTTGGCCTATACCGTAAAGTGCATGGGCTTTGTGATAACTATTTTGGCTGTTGAGGTACTTTTTTGGGGGGGAGGGGGGGAGTGTTACATATTTCCTGCTATGTTCCAAATAAATAAAGGGATTGGATAAGTGATTTCCAAGTAAGTGGGGGTGTTCCTATGCATTGTTTATTCTGTCACTAGTTATATATGAGAGTTTTGTACCAGAAACTTATTCTGGGAGAAGGCATACTTTACTAATGAATAATTCAGAAAGAAAAGCTTTTCATTGTCCCACTAGTCACTAACTCAGGGGAACAGATCTTCAATCCAGTGAGTTTGATCCATACAAGACCAGCCCCTTGACATGTAGCTTGTGACTCTGAACAAGTTCCTTTCCTTTCTTGGCTTCATTTCCTTATCTCTACAGCCCAAGAGCACCTCCTTCTTCCATGCGGGGCTTTTCTACGCACTCAGAACCACAGCCCCAATCCCGAACAAATGTGCTTATTCACTAGTCAGGCAAAGCATAAAACTAATTTTTAAAAAAGCATTTAATGAAATAGCATAGTAATAAAAGTAATCATACGGTATTTCCTCCATAAATCTAGGGCCTACTCTCCTATAAATATGTCTATCATCTCTGGAAAGGGCATGAACATCCTGGGAAGACACATGGTTATCATTGTTGTTCAGTCATTTGGAGTTTTCTTGGCAAAGATACTGGAGTGGTTTGCCACTTCCTTCTCCAGCTCATTTTACAGATGAGGAAACTGAGACAAGCAGAATTAAGTGACTTGTCCAGTGTATGAGGCCAGATTTAAACTCAGAAAGATGAGTCTTCCTGCCCTCATGTCCAGCACTCTATCCACTCTGCCATCTGGTTGCCCAAATGAAGGGATACATAAATAGGAAACTTATGTGAGAACACATATATGTAGAGACAATTCATGTATTCAGCAATGCAAGGCTACCAATACCTTCCATCATACTGTTCCTGCTAGATTTGCTTCCTACTGTTCTTAGTAGATTGCAAGTTCAAGATAAGTTAACACCACAATATGGCGGACAAAAGAACTATGCTTCTACACTGCAAATTTCCCCATTGCAATTTCTATATCTCATGGGTTGACATAAGAAACTAAGTGGGAATTTGGGGTGAGTTTTGTGGAAGCCACAGACAACACATAAAGGCCAGCAGACACCATAGAGAATATGACCAAACACTTAACCCAAATTGGACCATAAGGTACTGTAAACACCCCATAAAAGAAAAAAGAAAAAATTGAGACTTCCTCTCTGGTACAAAGGGAGGGCCAAAAAAATTTACGTGTATTTTCCAGATCTCAGGGGTACTGTACCCCACCCCCTGCCCCCAAGACATGGAAAGGATAACTGTAATTACAAACTTTGGTTGCCTCACTAAAATAAGAATACTGAATGAAAGTAGCCATAGTCCCACTGTACTCTGCCTTTGTCAGATCACTTTGGAATTTTATGTCCAGTTCCCAGTGCTACTTTTTTTTTTTGAGAGGGGAAAGTAGGACAATTGGGGTTAAGTGACTTGCCCAAGGTCACACAACTAGCTTTGTGTAAAGTGTCTGAGACCAGATTTGAACTCAGGTCCTCCTGACTCCAGGGCCAGTGTTCTATTCACTGTACCACCTAGCCTCCCCAGTGCTACGTATTAGAAGGGACTTGGAAAAGCTGGAGAGTATCTAGAAGAAGGTGGCCATAACAGTAAGGAGACTGAAAGAAAGTCCTAGAAAGCTCAAAGAAACTGGGGTATGTGGATTAGGGAGCATCTGGTAGCTCCATTCTCGAACTGGAATCTGTGACAAAGGGATTGGGACTTGTTCTGCCTGTCCCCAGAAAACAAAACTGGAAAGAAAAAAGAAAGGTTGAATTTGTAGTGATGCCAAGTTTGCATTGATATTAGGAAAGCCTTCATGTTTTCCTTCAAAAGAGGAATGAATGCCTCTGGAGACACTGAATTCCTCATTACTGGAAGAGTTCAAGAAAAGATTGGATGACTTTGCTTCAGGGAAGTAATAGAAGGGATTCATGCTTCAGGTGGGAGATGGTGGAGATGACCTCCGAAGATGCCACATTGAGATTCTCTGATTCTAAAAGAGGCTTACCCAACACCTGACCCATCTCCCCAGCTGCACACATATGGACAGGTTGTGAAACTCCCATAATTGTTCATGTCAAACAACAAGTATAGATTAATCATTCACAGGAATTTTTAATTATATGCAGCCCACTAATGGGCTGTTTAGGGAGTGAGGCTAAGAAAGGCACATTGGCTAATGTTCAACAGGGATGAACAACTCATCGATTGTTCAACTGTGTTTCTATTTCCACTTCTACTCTTAAAGCTACTTGTCTGCTCATGTAAATACAAGATTAATTCAGGCTATATGCTGTTAGTATAAATGAAAGCTGTTTGTATTTCCTAGCAAGGAGCCAAGATCATTAAATATTTTTATAGAGGAACACTGCCAAGACAAAGGACTTCAATGAAATTAACTAATAAACTAGTCTTTGAAGGTTTACAGCAGAGCACAGAGCTGGCAAATTTACTCACTGAACTTCCCCATTGTGAACACTGGTCAAGAAAGAAGATAGAGATATAATGGAGCACTATCAAATAATTAGTGCTGTCCAATGGGAGAGACTAGCTTCTAAGGTTGTGAGTTCCCCCTTATCAGGTGCAATGGAAAGTGTGTTCTATTTGAAGTCAGAGGCTGCTGTTCAGTCATATCAGTTATGTCTGACTCTCTGTGCCCCCATTTGGGGTTTTCATGGCAAAGATTCCAGAGTAGCTTGCTATTTCCTTCTCCAGCTCATTTTATGGGTGAGAAATTGAGATAAACAAGGTTAAGTGACTTGCCCAGGGTCACACAGCTAGTAAGTGTCTGAAGCTAGATTTGAACTCATGAAGATGAATCATTCTGACTCCAAGCCTAGTGCTCTATCTACTGCAAAGACAGAAGGCTGGGTTTAAATCTCAGCCCTGCAGTTTACTGCCTTGGGAAATCAGAAAATTAGATCAAATGACTTCAAAAGTCCTTTCAGCTCTAAATCTATGAGTCCTTTCTAGCAGCGTTCAGGCAGTCTCACAGGTCACTTATCAAGTGGGTTACAGAAGGGTCTGCTGCACTGGGTAGCCTCTTGGGCTAGATGACCTGCCAAGGTTTTTATGAATTAACACCAGTGCAGGATTGAGGACACCAGGGCCCTATCATGACTCCACAGTTGACACATAAGAATAATAACTTTGGACGAGAGACTAGCTCAGCAGTTTAGTCTCCTTGTTTTTAAAGACAAAGAATAGGGAGGTAGCAAGAAGCTTAGGAAGTGTTTGGGATCATGGATCTAGAACCCAAAAGCATCACAGATACCATCTACTCCAACCCTATCATTTTACAGATGATGGACCGTGCCCAAAGTCATACCATTACCGAGCATCACAGGGGAAATTTGGGCCCAGATCCCTAACTCCAAAGCCAATTATTACCCTGGAGGATGATGTTAGAAACTGGGCTCTTATGTTTCAGGGTCTTCTCTGAAGAGGAACAATGCTGCATAAAGTACCAGTCTTCAGATCCTAACAATTTACAGGAGGCAAACATATATATAAACTAATCCTATCCGTTCTAATAATGAATGGCCAACAGCAGCTTTTCAGCCATGTGGCTTAAGCATGTTATAAATTTGTAAAATTTATCTCAGTTAAAAAAAAATCTATTCCCAACCTCAACCAGAGTCAAATTTTCCCTTCTCCCTTAAAGGCTCCGTAGATAACCCTTTTCAGTTTGTCCAGCAGAGCTTATTAGAGAACCACAAAGCGCCAAAGGGATCCCAATGCTCTTTCTGCAACACCTGGGCTTTCTGGATTGCCCCTGGAGCATAAACAAAGGCCCCACCATGTTGGGGGAGGAGACCCAGGGGTTACAATGGCAAGTTTAAGTCTGACCTAAGTGCTGCAGGAGAGACAGACTGCACTGCCTCAGGAATGGGGCCCGTTTTCCAAGCCTTCATTAAAATGTTTACTATGTTCTCTGCCAGCCCAGCCCCATCCTCTCAAGTTTCACATTGACTTTGGCAACAAGGGTTCCTTATTGTCAGTTTATCATGTTTTTATTTCATTTTAACTCCAGTGTCATTGGCATGGTTAAGGCAACTGCCCCAAAGCAGGCTGGGGGCAATTCCAGTGATGGATGCCAAGCTGGCACTCCAGAGGCAACAGGTCATCATTATCCTTTGTCTCTATAGAAAAGCACCCAGAATACAGACCCTACCCTCCTTCCACTTGGTAAATGACCGTGTTCCCTGGGCAAGGAGACCCTATGTCATAGGTAACAACCAATTAGACAACAGCTGGTCAAAGAAATGAACATGGGCCCCAAACTGTGATAAGCTAGACAATAAAATGTTCCCACCATCCATCAGTCACAACAAATTAATCTTGTATGCAGCAGGCCTTTATTTGCAGCCACAGCACCATAATGGAAGAGGGGGCCGAAGCTTTTCTGAGAGCTGTGTCCTATCTGTCTAATGGGCAAACTCTTAGAGGGCTATTTTTGGAGGAGGATCTGGGGGGCAAAGAGGACTAAATGATTATGTGCATCAAGGACATGCAAAAAGCAGAAACTGGAAAGAAGGAGAGTCACAGAGGGAATAGAATGGGGAAGGAGGACAGAAAGTAGGGAGGAGCAAAGGTCAGGCCTGGGTGTTCTCTAAGTGGGACCCAGAGATCAGGAAATGTATTTAAAGACCCATATTAGGGATAGGGGTTCAAATTTCCCCTGTGATACTTAGTGTGACTTTGGGCAGTCAAGTAAAACATTTATTAAACACCTACTTTCTGTTGAAGGGATATCTGACATACATATAATGTTTCATATTTTCCTCAATTACATGTTAAAGTAATTTTTAAACTTTTTTTAAAAAGTCTTGAGCTCCAAATTCTATCCCTCTCTTCCTCCTTGAGACATTAAGCAATCCAATATAGTTTGTACATCAAGTACCTACTTTTGCCAAGCTACAAGGTGCAGATACACAGAAAGACAAAGCAAAGACAAACAGTCCTTTCTCTCAAGGAGCTCGGAGTTTAACGGTGGAGATAACATGCAAAGGACTGTGTATAGACAAGATATATGCAGGATAAATAGGAGATAATCTCAAGGAGAAGCCACTAGCACCAAGGGGGACAGGAAAAGGCTTTTTTTTTTTTTTTTGCAGAAAGGTGAGAACTGAAGGAAGCCAGAGAAGGAAGAAGGTGGAGATGAGAAGGGAGAGAGTTGCAGGCATGGGGAATAGTCAGTAAAAATAGCCAGAGACAGGAGATGGAGCATCTTGTTCAGGGTAATAGCCAGAAGGCCAATGTCACTGGATTGAAGAGTATGCAAATGGAAGTGAAATATAAGAAGACTAGAAAAGTAGGAGGGGACTAGGTTATAAAGGGCCTTAAAAGTCAAGCAGAGAATCTTGTATTTGACCGTAGAGGTAGTAGGGAGCCAGTGCAGTTTATTGAATGGGGGAGAAGGAGGACATGATCAGATCTACTCTTGAGGAACATGGATTTGACAGCTGAGTGGAGAATGCCCTGGAGTGGGGAGAGACTTGAGGCAGGGAGCCCAATCAGCAGGTTATTGCAATAGTCCAAGTATGAGGTAATAAGGTCCTACACCAGGGTGTGGAAGTGTCAAAGGAGATGAGGGGGCCTACTCAAGAGACGTTATAAAGTTAGAAATAGACAACTGACTGGAGCCCCCCCCAAAAAAATCAATAGTCGATAAACATTGATTAAGTGCCTACTACATCCCAAGCACTGTACTAAGTTTTAGGGATACAAATATGGAAAAGAAAGGGAGTCTCTGCCTTTAAGAAGCTAATTCATTTCATATGTTAAAAATTAAAATTTTTAAAAGAAAGAAGAGAATATAACTGGGGGAAGAGAGGGCAGACTAGTGGAAGGTGTATTCAGTATGCTTGCCTTCTTGGGGTGGGGGTAGGGGAGAGATGGGGAGAAAATTTGTAATGCAAAATCTTGTGGAAATGAATGTTGAAAACTAAAAATAAATAAATTTGAGGGGAAAGAAAGCAAGAAGCTAACAGTCTAACAAGAGAAGACAACACATAAAAGGAAGCTGAAGCAGCAGAGGTTGCAAGGCACAAGACACCAGGCACAGGGGTGTGATGAAGTCCAAAGTGGTACAGCCAGGTGGGAAATGAAGAGTCAAGATAAGAAAACCTCTAATGTTCTTACCCAGCTCACTATACTGAAGCTCCTACTCTGCCACAAACCAATCAATCAATCAACAAGCATTTATAAGACATTTATTATGTGCCAGGCATCAAAAGGGTGCTGGGGATATGGGGAAATGAAAAAGTCGGTGCTCTCCAGACACTTACATTATAATGGGAGAGGCAGTATGCACAGATACAGGACGCTACCATGCGTATACAGACCAGATAAAAGGTAACTGGCAAGGGAGGGATGGGGTGGGCAAGACTTTACCAGCGGGAGGACCACACATTTTCTATGTGACCTGGAGAAATCTCTTCCTCTCCCTGACCCTCAATTTCTTACATACAAGAGGTTTAGATTACACGAACTGTGAGGTCCCTTATAACTCAAACAGCCAGTGTACAGATTCATATATCTGAACCAAAATGATCCTGACTCCAAGGTCTACAACTCTTCAAGATGGCTCTCATTATTTTGATAGGGCTATTTTAGAATCTTTACCCAATTCCCACATCTTTCCTCAGAAATAAGGCCCATTTTGAAATGAGGAAAAGGGCCCAGGGAAATAAAATTACCTCAAGAAGAATAATGTGTACAGGACAATTGGGTCACTTCCTTCTTTCTTTAAAAATTACAGATGTTACCCACAGGACAGAATTTCCAAGTTGGTAAGGCCTGCTGCCCCTGCCTTCATGTTTCTGCACCCCTTCCCCACTCTAGAGCATACCTGCCTCCTTCTAAGAGCCCAGAGTTCAAATCCTCCAAAAAGCAGCTCTAGACAAAAGACCAGATCTCAGTCATTCACATCTTAATATGAATGACTGAGAGTCAGAGTATTGGGGAAAGCATGCTATATTTGAGGTTAGAAGATCTGGGTTAGAATCCTGATCCTGCTAAATACTACCTGTGTGACCTTGGACAAATGACCCAAAGTCTGTGGGTCTCTCATCTTTACCATGAAAGGGTTAGACTACATGATCATTAAGGTTCCTTCCAATTCTTGATTGGAATCCAATTAAATCCCACTTGAAATCATGGGAATTCAGACCAGAGAGTCAGAAGTAGAGAGAGTAGATGAATGAAGGATAGCAGGTCTAGGGCTTCTGTCTTAAAATGAAAGCTCAAGGAGGAATTCTCTAATAGAAGAAGAGGAAAACTTGGGGGAAGGAGGGATGGTGGAAAAGTTTGGAGAATAGAAAATTCTCGTTTTGTTGCCTTTTTTCTTCTGTGGTCTTTGGCAAGCGAGACCACAATAGAAAGATGGCAAGATACACTTAGCTACTCTCAATAGTTCAATTCGCCAGATCAAACAAACAACATCCTAGGAAAACTGGGCAGTGTGATTATATACCCACTCTCCCTGTTCTCTGAAAAATCATGGAGAACATGGAAAGAATGTCTAATAGGACTGAAGAGGGTCATCTCCAGTTGTCCTGATTATTATCTTGTCATAGGACACAGAAGGCTCCAGATGAGAAAGTGAGGCTGGTGACTTTGCACAGCCCTCCCTCACTTAAATCCAATTCACTTGCATGTTATGGCATCATCTCCCTGATGTTATGATCCTCTTTGAGAATGAAGGACAAATGACAATCTTGACAATGACATAGGACGGGAAAAGGGAAAATGTTTCAATTTCCCTAAAAGTGAAGAGGATAGAACCTTCAAACTAAGAACACTAGAGAGATTGATTCCAGACCTAGAAAAATTCTGTAACACATTATTAATGGGATGGTTCACAGAATTTGCAGAACTTCAGAGACAGAATCGTTCAGAATGGCCATTGAATCTGATCCATATCATCTTATGAGTACTTAAAATGGGAAGCAGTGTTCCCTAGGAGATAATAAGATTTCATGCCAAACTCACCTCATTACCTTTTTTAGTAGAATAACTAGACTGAAAGATCAGGGGAATGTTATAGGCACAGGATGCTAATATTTCACTAATAAAATCTGCTCCATCCCATTTCTGTGGACAAGATGGATAGATGTAAGCTCTTTGATAGTAGGGTTAGGTGGATTGAGAATGTGTTGAATGACTGCAACCTAAATATAGTCAACTATGGTTCAATGTGAACTTGGAAGGAGGTGTCAAGTGTTTGAGGGGGTGATCACTCACAGTGATGGCTCTTTGCTATTCAACACTTTTATCAATGACTTGGAAAAAGATATACATGGTATGCACACATATGTACATATATGTTCACATGTATACATATAATATATATAAACCTATAGATGACACAAAACTGAGGAAAATCTCTTACATTTTAGATGACCATGTTCTGATCAAAAAAAAATTCCAATATTTTAAATCAATGGACAAAATTGAATTAGTTTAATAAGATAAATGGGAAGTGCTTCACTCACATTCAACAAACCAACTTCATATGTACAAGACGGGGGAAGCCTTAGTAGATATGATATTCCTTTTCTCAGTGCCATACAGAAAAATCAGTAGAATTCTGGTATTAAGAGTATGAGTTTTTGATTTCATGGAAAGCCTGCAGTCATTCAAGAAGCTTTGCAATTTCCCAAAGGCAATCCAGCAAAGTCTCCCTTTTGTATTCAGCTATGGGCCCAAATAATTTTCCATCTGTACTATCTGTTGCCAGTAGACATACAATTGACAAACCCTATAAGCTATTCACCCAAACGCATGTCAAAATTTGGGCAATAGATAGTCTTCATCTACCTGGTCTTTCTTGGGTGGGCAGTCAGGCCAAACTCTTTTGAGTTGCTACAAATCTTTTTCAGGGGGTTCTGCAATGGTCTAGGACTTCACCCAATAACACAATGTCATCCACAAACAGGAACCTCTAAAGGACCTACATAGAGAATCTATCTTCAAGACTTTGGGTGAACCAGCTTCTCCCTGTTCTATATATGCCTCCTCTAATATATGTGTATGATCATAGTGTCATTGAGAAAGGTTACTTCTGTTATTATAGGTTTTAAAGAATCTTGAATGATATTGATGGATGGACAAGAGATACTTTGTTGTAAAAGTTTTTTAAGACAGTTTCATTCTAACAAATCAAAATACTTCCTCATAATCAACATCTGAGAGAAATGATTATTTCTCCCTTATATATTAATAATCAATTATTGAATTGATTGAACTGAAGGCCATTGTTGATGGATGAGATTACCCAAATCTCTGGGGCATGTGGAGTATATGTCTTTCCATTCTGAGTGGAAGACCCCACCCAACCAGAAAACCTTAAAAATAATTTAATCTAAGGTAAATTCCATCACATTGTGTTCCACTCAGCCAGGTCTGAGCAGAAGTGGACCCCCTTTTGTCTAGATTGCCTTAGACGGGGGTAGGTTGAGTAAGAGAGAAATCTTCTCGCCCAAGACTGAGTGATTAGTCATGTCCCTTAGCCCCTCATTATAACAGGTCTACCTCTCATTATAATATTCATTCTTCTCATTAATTGTTAACCAATCAGATTCGATTGCCACCTTCAGGAACACCCACTCTTCCAAGGGCGTGTGAGCACTGAGTGGGTTGCATGAGGGGTCTTTGGCATTCAAGAGTGTCACTAATGCCTTTTATTAATTATTCTTAGCATGATTAATAAAATGTTTAATTACCCAGAAACTGTCTTTCAAACATTTGTATGTCACACATCTTTACCATTTCATGATTGACTAAAAGATATAGAGAAATAATAACAATAATAGTTGTTGTTTTATTATAATCTTTAGAGTTCACTAAATATTTCCTTAATACAACCCCATGAGGAAGGTATCACAAGTTGATTATTTCTATTTTGCCGATGAAGATATTAATAAGAAGAATGATGAAGTGATTTGCCCATAGTCACATAAATGGTAAGTGGCAGAGTTGAGATGTTACCCTAGTACTTCTGGCTCTAAAATCTTTCAACCATACCAAGCAACCCACAGTAAAAGAGTAGAAAGCGAATAAATGGGTCCCTTTCCTTCTCTCTTTATATTCTGAGCCAACCACAGAAGCATCAACTCTGGCAAATAATATTTGATCTAGAAAGATATAGCTTGTTCCAACAGCCACAGGCCAGTTTCAATTGGCCACGAGTCCCAGGGAGCAAATGTTTTTTGTTTCATCCAGCAAGAAGAATTCTCCTAAACTCTACTATAAAAATTCCCTTCATCTCTCACATGCCAGGAGCAGAAAGGTGGCATTTGCAATTAAAAAATTTTTTTTATTTTTAATTTTTTTTAGAAACCCTGGAAAACAAAGAAAAGCAGATCTCTGTTCAAATACCAAAAATTTTCTTAATCTTGAAAAACTGTGTATGCTGGAAGGCTGATACAAAATGCAGAAGCAGACGGTGTATACCTGCTCCATTGTCTGCAACTCTCACTGAAGTTAATAGGACCTGACCTTTATGCATTGCCAAATGCTGAGTCTGACTCTGTTGGCCAGGAGAGGCAGCCTGTGATTATAAATGTGGACCCTAATGAGCTATGTGGCTGTCTCACTGGGGATCATAGACATGTCTTAAGCTCCAATCAAGAAGAGGCAGTTCTTCCAACAAACTTTTCTCCTACTTGCATGGTCCCCATAGAGAGTGACAAAATTCTATTACATAAACTGGACAAACAGGATGGTTACATTGTGTAAGGACACAGCTCATGTATCATAAAAGACAGGGAGTGGTCTGTGAGCCCTGGGTTACAAAGGCTCAAGTAACTCTTTGTCTAAAATTATGACTTGGGATTTCCCTACCGTTTAATAGTCAAATGTTTAATACAAGGAATACATTTACCATGAGCATGAATACTACATCTCATAATTCCACAACTTCTCCAAAAACCCTGTTTTGTAACCTGTTGTCAGCTAACACAGAGCTTTGTAAATTTCCAGTCTCTTTTTAAAAAATAGTTTTTTATTGGTATCTTTTGTTTTTTCTACATTTCCCTCTATATCCTTTCCCTTCCTCTCCTCCCAAAAAGCTAGATCTTCTAACCAAAAAAGAAAGTTAAAAAGAATACGAGAAAAAAATTCATCAAAACCAAAAACATTTTGAAAAACCAGACATTATATACATTGTCCACACCTGTGGACCCCCACCTCTGCAAAGGAGTTAGAGGCTCTATCTTCTCACATCTCTTCTTTATAGTAGCTCTTGGCAGGACTGTTTAGATTTCTCCTAGTCAGAATCTAATAAGCAGTTACTGAACTAGAAATGCCAAGTAAAGTAATAGAAGGAGAAAATATTGGCATCATGAAAAATGGGCCTAGTGGAAAGAACACTGGAAGTGGAATATTATTATACCATAAATAATGACAAATATGAAGAATCCAAAGAAACTTGGGAAAACTTGTAAGAACTGATGATGAATGGAGTAAACAGAACCAAGAAAACAATTTGTACAATGACTATAATAATATAAAGGAAAACAAGATGGCAAAATATCACTACTTGATGAATTCAGTGAACAATCTTGACTTCAGAGAACTAGATATTGTAAAACACAGGTCTCCCTTCCACAGAGAGGTAGTGGACCATAGGGGCAGAATGTCAGAGATAATATATCGGTTCATTATGCTTAACTATATTTCTTTGTTGCAAGGCTGGAGTCTATGGAAGGATAGGAAAGTCAGAGCGAACACTGGGAGATGATCACAGTGGGTACAAGAAAATTACGTATTTTTTTATAGACAAGAAAAGAAAAAGTTTGGACTTTAGTCCCAGCTTTTCTCAGGTGAGTCATTTAATCTCTCTGAATCTCAGTTTTCTCATCTGTAAAATGGCAATAATACATGTACTACCTACCTCACACACTATATACGTAAGAACCCTATGAAAAAGATTGTCATGTTGCATAAATTTAGCAGCATATGAGAAACATTAAGCAATATGGTGAGCATGCTTTCAAGAGGAAAGTAACAAAAATTTAAGGAAGTCTCCTCTGAATCATGTGATTTGGTGTTTCCCCATCAATAATCAGTCTAACCACTAATCCAAAAACCCTCACGTTCTTGGCCTCAGTAAAGGAAGCTTTCTGAGGATAACTTTTTCACTTTGTCTGTTTTTCTAGTCCCACACACAGTGACTGGAACATTGTAGACCAGGTATTCTTTACCATTCTTGAGTCATGGACTCATTTGACAGTCTGGTGAAGACTATGGATCTCTTCTCAAAAAACTTTTTTTTAAATGAATAAAATAAAACATACAGGATTTACAAAGAAAACCAATTATATTGAAATGCAGTTGTTAATATAATTTTTTTAAAAACAAGTTAATATACTCCAGGTTAAGAATTCCTTAGTAGAGGCTTAAATAAATGCTTGTTGAATGAATGAATTTATAATATAAATCCATGTTTTTCTCTGAATTTTGTGGTTTGGGATTTCCCTATCAGTCATCTATCCAAATTCTAACATGAGGAGTATATTTATGATTTGAACCGCAATTCAGGAATATGCACAGATATCCTTATCTATCTCTATATCTTTGTTTCTATCTTTCTATCATCTATGTATCATCTAGCTATCTATCTATCTATCTGCCAATAGGATTCTAACTTTATAAAAGGAAAGAAAATTCTCCCTATAATCTGGGAGAAGCTATAAAAGAAGCCCTCCCTTCACCTGTGGCTCCCCACTCCTATAATACATAGATAAAGCCAAATATGTTTCAGCCTTTTCCTCCAAAGAATCTCCCTCTGGGTATACAGTGAACACACCTTACCCCCAACCAACTCCTCAGGGACTGTCTTTCTCCCTCACAGTGTGATAGCAAAGTAGGAGAATTTAAAACAACTACAAAACAAATACTCTTTCAGTCCAAAGTGAAAATACAGTATTTTCCAATGGATACATTTTATTGTTAACAAAACAAACATAAACAGGCACAAAAACCACAAAGTATAGTCCCTCTAAAACAGCACAGTTGTATAAAACTAGCACAGAAGAGAGACTGAGATTAAGTTTACAGCACTCTATGCTTTGGTTATTTACCATATGGACCAAGAAAGGAAGGCTGCACATGCTCTCAGTTGAATAAAGCAGACCCCACATTACCCACTGTCTCCGGCCTGAGTGTTGTGGCCATTTAAAGCTATCTTCAGTAACACAATGACAGCCAGCCTGTACCGTTCCTTGAGATCCCCTTTCATCACTTTCCATCACTTTGTACAAGTCTTCCATCTATTTTTGAATTCTCCCTATCTGCTGTTCCTTGAGGTCTCCAGGATTCCAAACCTAGAGAAGCAGGTGACTGACTAAAGCCTCTGGGTCTTGTGACTGTTCTCTTCTGGTTCTGCTTTGCTGGATCTTTATCTAGCTCACACACACTAACTGTAGGTATCCCCTGAGGCTTTGTCCTGACCTGTCCTCTCTCTTCCTTCTATACTATCTCTCTTGACAAACACATCGGTTCCCAGGGGCTCCATTAACATCTTTACATAGATAATTCCTAGCCCTAACTTCTCTCCTGAGTTCTAGTGCTGCCTTTTGGACATCTCAGATTGGATGTTCCCTAAGTATGTCAAAGTTTAAAGCAGAACTCAGTATCTTTCATCCCAAATCCTCTCCTCTTCCCAACTTTTCTATTATGGCCAAGTAGGATGTGATGTCACCACCATCCTCCAAGTTACCCAAGCTCACAATTTCAGTGTCATCCTCACCTCCTCATTTGCAGTCACATCATACATCCAAACCATTGGCAGACTTCCAATTTCTTCCATCTTTATATCTGTCCTATACATCATCTTCTCTCTGCTCATTCTTTTCTAATAGTCTTCTAATTGGTCTCCCTGCTGTCTTGCAATCTATCCTCCACTCAGCTGCCTAAGTGAGTTTTCTAAAGTACAGGTCTGATGAAATCACACACTTAACTCAATAAAGTCCATTGGCTCCCAATAGCCTTCAGGATCTGGTCCCTTCTTACCTTTCCAGTCTTCTTACACCTTATTATTCCTCTCCATGAACTCTAAGCTCCACCTCCACTGGCCTCCTTGCCGTTTCTCACACATGATGCTCTGTCTCCTACTTCCATGCTTATACATTGGCTGTCCCTCAAGCCTACTCTAATGGCTTCTCTGGCTTACTCTAATACTTAGCTCAAGGCAGATTTCAGAAAAACCTGGCAAGACTTACATGGATCAATACAAAGTGAAATTAGCAGAACCAGGGCACGTTGTACACAATAACTGCAACATTGTGTGACGGTCAACTATGAGTGACTTAGTTCTTGTCAGCAATATAATGATCCACGACAATTCCAAAGGACTCATGATGGAAAATGCTATCCACACCCAGAGAAAGAACTGATGGACTCTGAATGCAGATTGAAGCATACTATTTTCACTTTATTTTTTTCATGGATTTTTTTTTCCTTTTGGTCTGTTTCTTCTTTCAGAACTATGACTAATATGGAAATGCTTTACATGATAACCTATATCAAACTGCTTACCATTTTAGGAAGAGAGGAGGGGAGAGAGGAGGAAGAAAAATTTGGAACTCAAAATTTTGTTAAAAATTAATGCTAGGGGCAGCTAGGTGGCACAGTGAGTAGAGCACCAGCCCTGGAGTCAGGAGGACCTGAGTTCAAATTTGGCCTCAGACACTTAACACTTACGAAACGTGTGACCTTGGGCAAGTCACTTAATCGCAATTGCCCTGCCTTCCCCCCTCCAAAAAACAAAAAAGGAAAAAAAATTAATTCCAAAAATTGTCATTACATATAATTGAGGGGATGGAGAAATACTATTAAAATACTTAGCTCAGTACCCATCTTTTACAGGAGGCTCCTGCTGATGTGTTCCCCACCCACTACACCAGGGCCTTCCCTCTGAAATCAGCTTCCATTTATACTGGATATATCTTTTATTATATATAATTATATGTGTGTTGTCTTCTCATTTAGAATCTGATTTTCTTGAAAACAGTGACCATGTTTTTGCTGTTCTCTCTAGTCCCAGCACTTAGTATTTAATAAATACTTGTTGACTGACAGACCAAAGTTTGGTCTCTGATGTTAGTCAGATGGTATGTGTCCAGTGCAAAATGGGTGGTCTCTTTAGAAAACTCAAGTTCATTTTCCTACCAGGAAAGTCTGTGCCCTCACAATAATACCCTAAGATTGTATTGGTATTCTAGGGGCAAAAGCAAATAAGATTTATCAGAATATGAGAGTGCTAACCCATCTAGAAGTACCAAGTTCCTTTGCCTTGTGAGACAAGACCAAACCAGAGGGTGACATTATGAGCATGAAAGATTTTAGGACCCTGGGGACAGCAGCCCTCCTCAGAGAGGCAGAAAAATGTGATGATTGCTTATAAATTTCTGTAAGTCCCTTTATGTGTTTTCTGCTTTGTTTGTGGGCTCCTGTGACCCTTTATGTTGTTTTTTTGAATTTTCTTTGAGGCAATATGAAGGCTATCCTGTACCTGACATGTGCATTGCTATCCTGAGTGCTTAAAGAAGACCTGGAAACCTGTTCACATATTAAACACAAGCTATATTATCCCAGAGTTTAGAAGGGATAAAATGAGCCAAAGACAGATAATCATCTTTTAGAGCTGGGTCCAAGACTGCCTATGCAAGTCTGAATTAGGAATGCCATTTTGTGTCTATGAGTTACACAATTAAAGAGATTTTTTGCAATTAGATCCTTGTTTTAACAAATATAAAACTCTGACATATGATAATGTTCAGAAATAACAGCTGCTTTGATACACTCTGTTCCTCTCTGTCATCTTTCTGAGAAGCCATTTGCATACCATGGTTGGGTAAAATACATAGGAGAATAATGATAAATCCAGTTTGTATTCTTTTTAAAATTCATTTCTTCCTTTTTTTTTGGTTGCTTTGCTGTTCTTTGTTCTCAAAAAGGCAAAAGACAACACTATATTGGAGTTAATGTACAGTGTGTCCTACTGTGACTAACCAGACCAATATAAGCTCGGAAGACCCTACCACAGATTGGGCACAGAGTTCTTTTTTTTTTTTTGTAGAAACAATTCAACTATCCAGCCTGCCACCTATCTGATAGATGCCTTGATATTTCTGTGTGCAATGATCTTTTGTACTTAGGGATAGCTATGTGACACAGTGGATAAAGCACTGGGTCAGCTGAGTGGATGGCAGATTCAAGTGGGAGACTCAAGAAGACCTGAATTCAAATCCAGCCTCAGATACTTACTAGCTATGTGACCCTGATGAGGTCCTTTAACTTCTGTCTGCCTCAGTTTCCTCAGCTACAAAATGAGGATAATAGCACCTACCTCCCAGGATTGTTATGAGAATCAAAAGAGATAATATTTGGGGCAGTTGGTGGCACAGTGAATAGAGCACTGGCCCTGGAGTCAGGAGGACCTGAGTTCAAATCCGGCCTTAGAGACTTAACACAAAACTAGCCATGTGACCTTGGACAAGTCACTTAACCTCAATTGCCCTGCCTTCCCCCTCCAAAAAAAAAAAAAAGAAAATAGAATGAGATAGTTGTGAAGTGCTTTGCAAATTGTAAAATACTACATAGTTGCTGAGCATTATTATTGTTATTGATGTGTGGTTACACATTCTCTCCAAAAAAGCAAATTTAGACAGTTAATTTGGTAAATATTTCATTCTGTAACTGAGTGGAAAAAATGTAAATCTCTAAAAAAAAAAAAAGTATATTTAGCAAGCTGAAACTTATAGAGAGAGCCAGCTCTTTCTCAAGCAAGCACCATACCAACAAAGACCAAAATTCTGAAATATTAATAAAAGGAAGTGGCTCTCCCTTCCTGAAACAGAACTTAGAAAGTAACTAGCAGGGCAGCCAGGTAGCACAGTGAGTAAGAGCACCAGCCCCAGAGTCAGGATGACCTGGAGATCGAATCCGGGCTCAAATATTTAGCACCACACCCAGAAAAAACTGGCGGTGTAACCTTGAGCAAGTTACTTAACCCAATTGCTTTAAAAAAAAAAAAAAGAAAGAAAGAAAGTAGCTTGAGGCTAATCAGAATGGCAAGAGAAGTTCTGTTCCTGGACTTGTTTATTAATGCATCCATTCTGACTGGGCTGTGTTTCCTAGAAGCCCTTAAAAAATATCCTTCCAACTATGCCCAAAGGGCTATAAAACTGTGCATACCCTTTGATCCAGCCATACCACTACTAGGTCTGTATCCTAAAGATATCATAAAAAAGAGTAAAGGAGCCACATGTACAAAAATATTTATAGCAGCTCTTTTTGTAGTGGCAAAGAATTGGAAATTGAGGGGATGCCCATAAATTGGAGAATGGCTGAACAAGTTGGTTTATATGAATGTGATGGAATGCTATTATGCTATAAGAAATGATGAATAAGTAGATTTCAGAAAAATTTGGACTTACATGAAGTGATGCCGAGGGAAGTGAGCAGAACCAGAACATTGTACACAGTAACAGCCACAGTGCACCATGATCAACTTTGATAGACTTGGCTTTTCTCAGCAATACAATGATCTAAGACAATTCCAAAAGACTTATTCAGAGACAGACTATGGAGTCTGAATGCAGATCAAAGCATACTATTTTCTCTTTTCCTTTTCTTTCTCATGGTTTTTCCCCTTTGTACTGTTTCTTCTTTCACAACATGACTAATGTGGAAATATGTTTAATATTAAATAATATAATATTATACATGTTTAACCTCTATCAGATTGCCTGCCATCTTGGGAAGGAGGGAAGGGAAAGATAGAAGGAGAAAAAAACTTGGAATTCAAAATCTTATAAAAGTCAGGGGTGGCTAGGTTGCACAGTGAATAGAGCACCAGCCCTGGAGTCAGGAGGACTTGAGTTCAAATCTGGCCTCAGACACTTAACACTTACTAGCCGTGTGACCTTGGGCAAGTCACTTAACCCCAATTGCCCTGCCCTCACCCCTCAAAAAAAATCTTATAAAAGTGAATGTTAAAAACTATCTTTACATGTAATTAGAAAAAATATAATACTATTAAGGAATACTCCTCCAACATTGAGTTTTATCATGTTGCCTCTAGTGAAAGTTAAGCTCCATGAGGGCAGGAACTATGTCCTTTTTCAGCCTTTATTCCCAGTACCTAGCACAGTTCAGTTGCAAATCCTAGGCTCTTAATAAATGACTGCCAGAGGGAGTTGAATTTGTATCTGAAATCCCCCCAAAGCACCCTGATCCATATCACAGAAATAACAGGTGTTCTAATTAAATAGTTTTATTGAAAAAATATTTACATTTTCAACATTAGAACATAAAAAAAAACAAAAGCAAAAAATGAAAACAAATCCCAAAGCATCTGTAGTCAGCTCAGGAGAATGTTTACAGTGAACTGTAGTCAGCCTCTGAAAAGCATGTGTTCAGTCAGAGTGCACCAGGTCAGTGTTTAAAAGGTGGGGAAGGGCTCACATGGAATGCACTGGAGTCCCACAGTGTTTATGCCACAGGTCGATGGCTTTGCTCACGATCGCATCTGAACTATCCTGAGGGATCTGTGAAAGAGTAGAAAGAAAAAAAAAGGCCTTGGGAAATCTGTAGTTTTGCAATCACAGTATTAAATATGAAAACATCCCATTCTCTGTGGTATGGAAAGTTATTTCCAACAGGCTTTTAATTACTATTAAGGGGGGGGAAAGGGAAGTAGGACCAAATAAGATGGTCCAAGAAATCCCCATGCAAAAAAGGGAATAGCTCCCAGATCCTTGTGAACCCCCTTCTGCTATTCCACATAACTATAGGGAGTTTTGAGTAACAGAGAGAAGGAATACCATGGATTCCTGTCCCATTAGACTCCACTTAGTCTCCAAGGATTCCTGTTCCATTAATGGAAATCATTTGTGCCAAGGCCCCTCAAGTTGTAAGCAAAGATTATGCTAGGCAGACAGCGCCATTTCGCATGCCCCCAAATCCATGACTGCATGTTGTTCAATTCATCCCCTCCAAAGGATGCCATGTATGATCTGATTATAAGACATAGGTCAATTTTATACCAAGTTTCTTTTGGGGGAGAAGCAAGGAAGTTGAGGAAGAACCACAGAATGTCAAAGTTGGAAACTTCCTCAGATGCCATCTGGTCCCAACCATCCCTGGAAACCCCCTCTAAATGTCCTCAAGAATGGAGAATTCAGTATTTAAATGAAGGCCTCTAGAGCAGGGATCTTAACCAGGGGTCTGAAAACTTAATATTATTTTTTTTTAATTTTGTTTGCTATTAAAATATAATTGGTTTCCTTGGTAATCCTATGTATTTTATCTCATGCATTTAAAACACTATTCTGGGAGGACTGCATAGGCTTCATTATACTGCTGAAAGGGTGTCCATGACATAAAAATGGTTAAGAACTCCTAGCTGAGAGTGAAGGGGGAGCCCACAGCTTCCTAAGGTAGGTCATTCCATTTGGGGACAATTCTAATGGTCAGTTTTTCTTTACCTAAAAGTGAAATCTGCCTCTCTACAATTTTCAACCACTGCTCCTAATTCTGCCTTTTCAGGTGAAGCAAAATAAATCTAATCTCCTTCCATTACAGCCCTTCAAATACTTGACAACGACTAGCAAGCTCCCCACACATCACCTCCTCTCCAGGCTGAACATCTCCAGTTCATTCAACTGATGCTCCCATAGCATGACCTACATGTCCTTCACCATCCAGGATGGATGCTTAATGTCCTTCCTAAAAAGGGATACCTAGCTAAACATTATGCTTATCTTCCTGAGTTCAAATCTGATCTCATACACTTACTAGCTGTGTGACCCTGGGCAAGTCAATTAATTGGCTACTGTTTACCTCAGTTTCCTCATCTGTAAAGTGAGCTGGAAAAGGAAATTGCAAACCACTCTGGTATCTCTGGCAAGAAAACCCCAAATGGGGTCATGAAGAGTCAGTCACAACTGAAAAGACTGAACAACAACACTGTTAACTCTTTGAGATTTCAATACACTAAAGCCCCTAGGTCTTTTTTCAGATGAACTGCTATCTAGTGATACCTTTCAGGGGTAGGGAACCTGCAGCCTCCATTAGGCCACATGTAGCCCTCTAAGTGCTCAAATGTGGCCCTTTGACTGATTCCAAACTTCACAGAACAAATCCTCTTAATAAAAGGATTTGTTCTATAAAACTTGGACTCAGTCAAAAGGCAGCACTGGAGGACCCAGAAGGCTACATGTGGCCTTGAGGCCGCAGGTTCTCCACCCCTGTAACCTCGATCCTTATGAAGCTGCTTTTTTTTAAGCATTAGGAAATTTAATTTAATTTAATTTTACTTAATAATATGTTTTGAATCTGCTTCTTCTAACCCAAGCAGAAGAGTTTACATTTACACGAATATGTCAAGGATCTGTGATTCCATCTAGGTGCAGAGGAATTCCATCCATCAAAGCAAAGATTTTGTTGATTAAAAGTGACTTACCCATGGTTTCACAGCTAGTAAATATTGGAGGCAGAATTTTAGCCAGCATCTAATTGACTGCAAGCTCAGCCCTCTATTCATCCTCCATTCTAATGGCCAAGACTTTGCATTTATCTTTTATTATACTTCATATTATTAGACTTATCCCAGTGTCCTGGCTTGTCAAGACCATATTGGATCCTCACTCTGTCATTTAATATGTTAGCTATCTCTCTCATCTTTGTGACATCTGCAAATTTGATTAAAAATGTGATCTATGGGGTGGCTAGGTGGTGCAGTGAATAGAGCGCCGGCCCTGGAGTCACGAGGACCTGAGTTCAAATCTAGTCTCAGACGCTTGACACAATTACTAGCTGTGTGACTTTGGGCAAGTCACTTAACCCTAACTGCCCTCAAAAAAATGTGATCTATGCCTTCTTCTAATACTTGATATAAACATTAAACAGTACAGGGACAAGAATAGGGTCTTCACAAAACCAGTAGTGACCCATAAAGCTAGTACTATATTCTGGGACTGGTCATTCAACCAATTTCAAATCCACCTAACTGTAGTAGCATTTAGCCGACCTCTTTCCATATTGTTCACAAGGATAACATGAGAAACTATGTCACTTGCTTTGCTGAAATCCAGCTTAGCAATATCTGTAGCCTTCCCCCTGACTAGTTATTTTATCATTCAATAAATGCTATAATTTATTATTGGGAGTAATCGTTTGTGTACTGGGAGAATCTGACTAGGTGAAGAATCTACTTTGTTTTGTTGGTCAAATGAAACAAATTCCTCTATAAAACAAAAGGGTTGGACCAGAATATCTCTAAGTTTTCTCCTAGTTTTCTGTCTTTTGTCAGTCGTGTCCGACTCTTGTAACCTCATGGGCCAAAGCACACCAATACTGTCTATCTATAGAGTTTTCTTGGGAAAGATACTATAGTGGTTTGCCATTTCCTTCTCCAGTGAATTAAGGCAAACAGAGGTTAAGTGACTTGCCCAGGGTCACGCAACTAGTAAGCATCTAAGGCCAGATTTGAACTTGGGTCTTCCTGAGTCCAAGGCTAGTTCTCTATTATCTGAGCCACTGAGCTACCTCCAACTCTCTATCTATGCTCCTATAATTTTATGAAATAATTGCTGAATGAGCAAATTAAGATAAAGTACACTTACATTTTCCAAAAACTTCGTGATTTTTTCAGCGTTGTTCAATGCCATTACTTTTATTTTAAAAGTTAATAAAATTTCCACAGCAACAAAAACTAGGATCTTGCAGGAACCACTTATAACTTTGTCCCAAACTCTACAAAAATAAAAATTTTTAATTAAGTGATGTTGCTAAATTTTAAGTTATTGAAATGTCCTCAAAATCCAAAATTATTCCTCGTTTTAACTATTAATTTTGTCAGAGAATCATTAAATTTCAAAATTGACATTCATGAAGCATTTTAAGTTTAATTGAATTTATCTTAGATATGATTAGGAATTGGGAGGAAAAGAAGAAAAACACCATCTAGATATGGCAGTCTACAATAAATCTAGTAAAAATCTCATCTCTTATTTTACCTTCCCCCATTTCTTTGCAAAAGTGGAGGACTATAGGGGTGGTGCATTGTATATGTCAGAATTTTTTCCCACATGTTGGTTAGTTTTATAAAACAGGTTTTCCCCCTCTTTTTTATTCTTTGTTATAAGGGATGGTTCTCTGTAACAGATAAGGAGGAGGGATACATGGAGAAATAGAGGTAAGGTAAAAACAAAAGACAACAATAGAATTTATTTTTAAAAATTTAATTATTCTAAAACAAAAGAAACTAGTGCCTAAATCTATGCTATGAAAGGTAATAAAGAGGCTATATCCTTTGACTGAGAGATTTCATTGCTAAATAGATAATCCAAAGAGGTCAATAATAGAAAGTTTCCATATAAACCAAATATTCATAGCAACCCTTTCTGTAGGGCAGAGAACAAGGAATGAAGCAGATGCTCAACTGGGGAATGGCTAAACGAGTAGTACATGAATGTAGTGGAATATTACTGAACCATAAGAAATGAAGAACATGATGATGACCGAGAAGCATCGGAAGACTTATAGGGACTGATAGTGAAGTAAGCAGAACCAGCAAAACAACATACACAATGTCTACAACAAGGTAAATGGAAGAAAAACAAAACTAATTCTATAATTATAATGACTCAGCCCTGCCTTGGAGAAGAGTTTAGAAAACACACCATCCCTCCTTTCTTTGGAGAAATAGGAGACAATAGGTATGAAACACTAGACACACATCATCCAATGTTGTTGATGTCTGGGTTAATTTTGCTGAAGTGATTTTTAGAAAAGCTTTCTTTTTTGATTCTTTGCTACAGAGAATAGGTCATTGAGTAGGGGAAGGGATGTATTCAGAAATTAGAGTATTATGAAAACGAAAAATAGCAATAAAAATTAGATTTATAGTTCAATACATGTTGATTGACTGGAATGGTGTTTAGAGGTGCATCCTCATGCTCAGTTCATTTTCTTTATAAACCAGATGATATTGATACTGCAGTGAAGTTACATGTCTCTAAATCCATTCTCAGAACTGAGTTCTCACACATATATGAGTAAGAAAAGCAGTTTTTCTGTGTAAGTCAGAAATTGTGTCCATCGGGACTTTTATGATTCGTTTGTCAGATGTTTGGATTGTGTCCAACTTTCCCTGACCCTAATTGGGGTTTTCTTGGCAATTACTGGATTGGTTTGTCTTTTTCTTCTCCGGCTCTTTTTATAGATGAGGAAACTAAGGCAAACAGGGTTAAGTGACTTGTCCAGGGTGATGCAGTTAGTAAGTGCCTGAGGCCAGATTTGAACTCTTGAAAATGACTCTTCCTGACTTCAGACCCAGCACTCTATTTACTATGCCACCTGGTAGCTCTTTTATGATTTGAGGGCCCTCAAATAAGAAACCATAATAAATGCAATGTTATACTATCTTAATACTAAGCAAAAATAGTACCATTTTGTTGCTTGCAAAGGACGAAATTTTCTTTTGCTTTTTTTTTTTGGAGGACAATTGGGGTTAAGTGACTTGCCAAAGTCACACAGCTAGTAAGTATGTCAAGTGTCTGAGGCTGGATTTGAACTCAGGTCCTCCTGACTCCAGGGCTGGTGCTCTATTCACTGCACCACCTAGCGACCCCAAGATGATATTTTCTAATCATTCTTTTTCTCAAGAGAAAATTCACACTCTATTTGAGGAGCAAGAGAGTGTGGTTTATCCTCTTCTCATTCATTTTTTCTTTTGTTCATTTAATAAACATTTACTAAGTGCCTATTGTGTTTAAGGAACTGTACCACATGATGAGGAAGATACAATGAAATATAAAAAACAGTCCTTTGAGGAACTTGTTCAATCAACCAATGAATTATTTATTAAGCACTTCCTATACACTGGTATTTCCAGACACTGGGGCTACATATACAGTGAGTAATAATCATTACTGCTGGGGTGGCTAGGTGGTGCAGTGAGTAGAGTGCCAGCCCCAGAGTCAGGAGGACCTGAGTTTGGATGCAGCCTCAGACATTTAACACACACACGCAAAAAAAACCTAGCCATGTGACCTTGGGCAAGTTACTTAACCCCAATTGCCCTCCAAAAAAAACAAAAACAAAACAAAAATCATTACTGCTAATAATAATTAATAATCTTGATGGCTACATTACTATTTTCTTATTTCATTATTTTATTAATAGCAATATTGATGTTAATAATAGTAATAGCTACTATTTACATAATGCTTTAATGTTTGCACAATGCTTCACATATATTAATCTCCTTTGATGCTCACAACAACCCTGGAGGTAACTGCTGTTATTATGATCCCCTTCTTACACATGGGGTTACTGAAGATGAGAGATGTGACTTTCCCAGGGTCACATAGCAAGTTAGGATCTGATACAGGATTTGAATGGGAAGTCTGAGTCCAGTGCTCTATCCACAGCGCCACCTAGTGGCCTACAGATGAAACAATCTTTATTCTCACTGGGCTTACATTGTAACAGGGCACATAACAGATACCCATTAAATATATGCAGAATAAATACAAATAAATAAGTAGTAGCTAAATAAAAGGTAATACAAGAGGGAAGGCAGTAGTAGTTAGGGAGAGATAAAGACTTGAGACCAATTAGCAGGACATGTTGCAATTGTCCAGATGAGAGGTGATGAGAACCTGAGCTAAAAGGGGTCATTGTGTGAGCAGAGAGAAGGGGTTAGATCTGCAAGAGGAACGTTATGGAGCCAGAACTGGCAAAATTTTATAAGTGACTGAGTATATGGGCGAGAAAGAGTTGAGGAGTTAAAGAAAATACTGGTTATGAACTGAAGAGATTGGGAGAAGCCTTTGCCAGAAGGGCTTCAAAATGCAGGAAGGGCTTGAGAGAAGAGATGACAAGTTCTGTTTTAGACACGCCTAGTACAAATTAGCAGGGCTGATCATCAGCAGAACCCAAGTTTCAAGACCTTCAAAACAGATACTTGCCTCTGTAAACTGGATTCAGGTAAACAACCTGCAAAGCATTTCTGGAACCAGAGATCATAAGGCAGTTTGGTTACTGCCGAACACATCTTCATATGATTCAGGAGACGGCTATCTTCAAGATTCAAGTACTGTTCAAAAGCCTTTGGCTAAAGAAGAAAGAGATGGGAGAAATTTCCAATGATACAAAATGTCAGCTGATATATAGGACATGTTGAAAATTTTCTAGGTATTAAATAAAAGCAAGGGCTACAAATAGCTAAAAATCTAATATTATACACACCTAGACCTGGGTAGACATAGTTCCCTCAAGCAAAAATCTATCAATCAAACTAACCTGATTCAGCAATCTTTTTTTTTTAAGCTCTAAGAGTCAGGACTAGAACAGTACAGAAGGGAAAACAAGAGAGAAAAAGATTTAAAATGGGACATGAGAAGGAAGGTCCAGGAAAACTAGAAAAGAAGAAAAATGTGGTAGGGAGAATCTTTTTTAGCCTCAGTAGCATCATCTATAAGGTGAGATGGTTGGACCAGGTGACCTCTGAGATCCTTTTCAGCTCTAAATCTATAATCCTAAAATCCTACTGGATGGAGATCTAGGGTTACTGGTGAGCTAGGTCCTTGTCCCAGTTCAGAAAAGCAACTAAATGACTTCACTTAACCTCTCAGATCTTCATTTTTCCAGTCTACAAAATGATGGATCACTAAGTTATGAGGTCATGGATAAATCATTTTATCCTTCTGAGGTTGGGGCTAGATTTTTGTGCTCATAAATTTTGTCCTCATATATCATGACAAAATGAAATTAAAATATGTAGAGTGCTTCGTAGACCTTAAAATGCTCTGTAATTATATGACCCTAATTTGTGTTTCTTAGTTATAATTAATGCAAAGAAAACTATCAAAGGTTAGTAGAAGTCAGCAAGACTTGGAGGATGGAATTTTTTTTAAGTGCTATTATGGTTTTGAGAATAACAAACTAAAATGCATTTTTTTAAAGAGACATTAAATCAGCACCTCAAAAACATTAAAATATTCTAGTTTGGTCAATCAATGGAGAGTTGTTCCAAGGTTATATTTGCTATGGTCTCAATGACATCTCCTATGTTTTCAAAGATTTCCTGAGTTTGGGCACAGGTCGCTGAGACTTCCACTGTTGGCCTTGGTCAACAGTTTCCTGAGATGCCACCAGAAAATTTTCATCACCAAGTTCTGGTGATGAGCACAGCCTTTGAGAACCAAAGGTGAAATTCACATCACTTTGAAGTAGCAGAGTAAAACTTCAGCATAGGTTTTCAATGTCATATGTCTGCAATTTTAGGAAGACGGGATGAGTAGAATTTAAGAAAATAATTATACTTGATACTTATCAACAAGTACTTTAAAGTTTTCAGGATGCTTTACAAAATTATCTTACTTCAGTCTTATAATACATTCATTAGGCATGTAAATAGTATTATTAATAATAGAAGTAATAATAATTAATAATAATAAGCCAGGATTTATACAGCATTTCAAGGTTTACAAAGTATTTAACATATTTCAATATCATTTTATTATGATATGAGGACAAAAATTTAACCCTGTTTTATTAATTACTTATCTATGATCACATAGCCACTAAGTATCAGAAGTAAAATTTGAATCTAGAGTTTCCTGCCTTAAGATCTCTATCCATTATGCCACATCACCAATGACTGGGCTGGGGACAAGGAAGGAGGAAGAGGAGGGGGAGAAGATAGGAAATAGTTTGAACTGCCTGGGGGACTAATTTAGGTTAATCTTTGACTTCTCTCTTGCCTACTTCACTATTTAACTTGTGCTACATGTATTGGTGCACATGTTGCATTTCCTAGTAGAATATAAACCGTAACTATTTTATTCATCTTTGTATTCTCCCTGCATACCTAGCTTAGTATCATGAATAATGATGCTGACCTAATGTTTACTGAATATAACCAGAAATACATCAATAAACTTGTTTACAAGAACCTTCTTTTATCAGGAGAATCTTTGAGCACTTAGCATAGCTTTGCCAAAAGGAAGGCAACCCCCTGACCATTATATAGTCTAAGATGGGATAGATCAAGGGTTCTTAACTCTTTTTATTTCATGGACCCCTTTGGCAGTGTGGTAAAGATTGTGGGTCCCTTAGAATAATGCATGCATAACGCATAAATGCAAAAATAGAGAAAGTAAAATATATAGGATTTCAAAGGAAACTAGTTATATTGAAATAAAATTATCAAAATATGGAGGGGAAAAATTCACTGGTCATGGGTTAAAATCCTCTTTAAGGGTCATAGGTTAAGCTCCCCTGAGCTAGATTATCTATGAAATTCTTTGGTGCCTTATAATTTAATGCAATTTTGACAAAGTCCTTTTGTATATAACGGTGAGTTCCATTTATAAGAGAGCAAGATTTCAGGAAGCCCTCTGAAAGGGAGAGAAGGTGTTGGTGGGATCCAGTGAATCAGAACATTGAAATCTTCTCAGGGTGTTGATTTACCCAGGTGTGTGCTATCCTTTTTCTGATGCCAAATGTCCTTGCTCTATCCATCATGTGCCTACTTCCCTAAGATTTTAGAATGATCTTTGCTTTGTGATTGCAATTTTGTTTGCCAAGGCTTTAAAAATCTGAGATGACAGGATAATGATAACTCTGCATTTGTAAGAGGATGGATAGAAAAAAATCTATATTATAAGTTTAAAAAAAAAAAAGAAACTCACACTGTTTAACCAAACAGAAAAGTTTAAATAAATGAATTTAGGACAAAGACAAATATCAGCACAATCACTGGTTAGCTTTTCTTTATGCTTAGCAAAGATGTTTCTAAAAACGTAATAACTATTAAGTTCTACTGATACTGGATTCCATAGGAGATTTGAAACCTGTAAAATGCCTTGAAATTACCATTGATCACAAGTGCACTACTTTTCTGATGACATACTTTTCCCTGTTCTTCCTTTAAAAGTGCAGACTACACCATTATTACAACTTCAAATATCTAAGAGAAAAAGCATCTCAAATGTGGTCACCCCACAGCCCAGTGTTTCACCTTGAGTTAAAAGAGAACTGTCCAAAATCACTAGAGTAGCTAAGAAAGCCTTGGCAAATTCAGGAGATTATAACTGAGTTAAGAAGTAAGAATTAGGGGTGGCTAGGTGGCGCAGTGAATAGAGAACCAGCCCCGAGGACCTGAGTTCAAATCCAGCCTCAGACACCCAACATAAAACTAGCCATGTGACCTTGGACAAGTCACTTAATCCCAAATGCCCTGCCCTCCCCTCTCCAAAAAAACAAACAAAAAAAAGAAATAAGAATTATGTCATTGCAATACACAAGTTTTATTTTCATCAAATCAATAAATATCCTCATCCTTATTTATTATCCTTATATATAGTTATCCTTATACATATATTTCCTGATCCAGAGTGATTATGTCACTCCTTAAAGGAATAAATGGAGAATAAATGGAGATAATGACAGGAGTAAGAAACAGGAAGAGATGAGGAGGCACCATGGTGCAGAGAAAAAAGTAATGGTTCTTGAGTCAGAAGACCTGGGTTCAGATCCTGGCTCTGCTCTTATTACTTATATCACCCTGAGATAGTCACTTAACAGCTCTGGGTCTCAGTTTCCTCAACTGTAAAACAAGAGGGTTGGTTTAGCAGTGGAATGATTTGTTGTTGTTGTTCAGTCATTTTCAGTTGTGTCTAACTCTTTGTAAACCAATCTGGGGTTTTGCTAGCAGAGATACCGGAGTGGCTTGCCATTTCCTTCTCCAGCTCATTTGACAGATAAGGAAACTGCGGCAAGCAGGGTTAAGTGACTTGTCCAGGATCACACAGCTAGTAAGTATCTAAGGCAGGTTCCCCATCCCTGAATTCTAAGATCATATTTGAATGCATTAAAATGGTTCTTCCTAATTCAAAGCCCAGTACTCTCTCCACTGCTTCACCTAGTTGCCATAGTGGAATGACTTAGAAAACCACAAATGAACATTATCTATGTTGCATTTTTACTTATTTTATTAAACATTCCCCAATTATATTTTAATCTGGTTCAGCCTGCACCTGGGTGTTTTTCAGGCCTCATTCAGCCTTGATTCTGATTCAGATGACCTCAAAGTCCCTTCCAACTCTACACCTAAGATACTATGATATTATGAAAAATAAAAGGTAATGAACCATTCCTCATCCTGAGCAATATAAAGGTAGCCATTCAGCTGTGTGTCTAGGCCTAGTCCCCTTCTATAAGCACTTGGATGTGGGCAACAAATAATGGTTATTGAGGGGAATCAGCTCTCACCAACAGCAGCCCTAAAGGGTCACAATCACTCCACGATACCTGATAGTCCCAGTGTCCCCACCTCAATTTCCCCCCTAAGACCAAAATATACTTCTCACCAGCTGCGGTAAGGAATCCCGGAACTTGTTATTTAATTGGTTCACAAAGCATCTGATAAGCCAATAACAGTCAACATTATCTTCCACCATCTCTTCCATAGCTTTGGCAATGGCAAGAAATACTTCATCTTCTGGTTCCTGAAATAAAAAGAACAGATTAATTCAGGGGTAGATGGGAAGGAGGGGGAGAATATATTTTTCTTTAATAAAACTGCATTTTCTTTAAGTTAACTGATTGGGCCTCTCAGGTTGCATGCTGAGAGTATGCTTTCCCTTGGTATTGAGTTTTCATCATCACTCTCTTCCTGTCAAGGCTTCTGCTCCCTACCTCCAAATCCCTACCCCACATTCCCTTCTTATGCTCTTAACAAGATGGAGGCCATCCCTGCCATTGCACTGAAACAGATCTTTCTAATGTGATGAATGACCTCTTTCCGGCAAAATCTGAAAGCCTGTTTTCAGTCTTCATGCTCTTTGACCTCACTGTAGCTGATGATGAAGATGCTGATGATGACAGCTAACATTTATATAGTATCAACTATGTGCCGGGCATTCTGCTAAGCATTTTACAAATGTTGTCTCATTTGAACCTCAGTAAATGATATGTGCATATATGTGAATGCACATGCATGTGTATTTGTATAGACATACAGGTTGTGTGAACATATGTGTACCATGCCACAATGCACATGTGTATATTCACGCACCTGCAAATGTGTGTGTTGTATGCATGTGTGTGCTGTGCATGGCCTGGTGTGTATGTGTATTATATGCAGGTATGTGTGTGCATATATGAACAGGCCTATTGTATGTATACACCTGTTTGCATATATGTAAATGTACAGCCATGCATATGTATACACAATGCATGTACATATAAGCATGTGTTTGTGTGTGCACATATGTATTGTGTGTATATGCAGACATACATATTATATATTATCTATGTATCTGTATATGTGAACATATGTCTGCATATACACGTGTACCACAGACATGTGTTCATGTGTGTACACATGCATTTTTGTGGATATGTGTGTAAGTTACATATAAGTACCTTTTACCAAGAGGTAAGACAATTGTATATACCTTGTTCAATAGCTTAGATCATATAATCTGTGAGAATTTTAAAAGCAGCAACATGTTAAGAATTGTAATTTCTAAGGGGAAAGATAAACATTACAAATATGTTTCTGTTACAGAAAATACACTTGAGTAGTAATAGAAACACTTAAAGTCATGAAGCATTTGACCACTTTGGAAATGAAATTACACTTTAGGGGCAAAAACAGAAAACCAGTTTAAGGGAGTGATATTATTATCCCCATTTTACAGATGAGGCAAACAGCTAAGTATCTGAGCCTGCATTAGAACCTGGGCCCAGTGAAAGCATCCACTGCACTGCCTAGCTGCCCCAATCACATCTGATACCTCTGACAGTAACTTCTGTTCCGTGAACATCTATGACAGCATATAGTAGCATGGGTCTCCTAATTCTCTGCCTACTCCTTTTTCTGTCTCTTTTGCCAGCTCTTCATCTTCCCCCAACCCATAAATATGGAAGTCCCCTAAAGGTAGGCCTTTGGTCTTCTGTCCAAAAGAAAAAAAAATCTATGGCTACTTGTAATGGAAATGCAAATTTGGAAGATCTTCCCTGCCCCTAGGCTAAAGTGCACCAGAAGCCTGGGGAGGGAGGCTTGTTTTTCAGTAGACACTTCTTGATTGGCCAGTGAGTCAATAAGGTTGTTACATTCTCTGAGCCAGGAGAAGGCTATATAAGCCCTGATGTGTAACTTTGTTTTGGGACTCACTTTGAGAAGTGTTCTGTGATTTGATCTGAATTCTGGGAAGCCGTTGTTGAGAGTCCCCCGGCTTTGAAAAACCCAGAATGTGGAAACCCAGATGTTGACTGGGTATGGATGTAATGGTTGGACAGTTTGGAAATCTGTCTACTTGATGTTTCTGTCTTGATAATTATGCCTGTATACTTTGAGGTTCAGGGTGCTGACCTTTTCTCCTGAACAAGGTAAACGATATATGTCTGACTGATTAAAGTAAGCTTGTTAACCCATTTTGAGTTGCTTTCCTTTAACAAAGCAGATCCAAGAACCTGTGGTAGCTGCAAACCCTGAGGACGCTTGGGGTGCTTGCTGCTACACTACTTTTCTCAGATAGCTGAAAAACTTAACAACCAACATGTCCAACAATTAAAGGACGGTAAGAACAAATCATGGTATATTAATGTAATGTAATAATATGCTGCCACAAAATTTATATGTGTAAAGAATACAAAAAAAACATGGAAAGACTTGAGGAAGATCAGCAAATAAACAAACAGACAAACAAAAAACCAAGGGACAGCTAGGTAGCACAGCAAATAGAGCACTGGCCCTGGAATCATGAGGACCTGAGTTCAAATTCAGCCTCAGACACTTAACACTTACTATCTGTGTGACCTTGGGCAAGTCACAACCTCAAATGCCCTGCCTTCCCCCCTCCAAAAAAAGACTAAAAAAAAAAACCTACCACCATTAAAAAAAAAAAAGATAAAGTACAAAGAAATAGCACTTGAGATGTATTTAAAGGGAGTACAAGTTAAACCAATTTTCTATTTGTTTGTTTCATTGTAGGATCACAGAATTATGGGTGGATGAAAGTCGAAATGGCATTTTTCTAGAAGACTGACCCTAACAGAAGAGTGAGAGGATGAAAACTCAACCCCAAGGAAAGGTACAATTTGAGAGACCCCAAGTACTATATTAGTTCAGCAGGGATGAGAGGTCCATAAAGGTTAGGTGACTTGTCCAATATCATATCAGTAGTAAATGGAAAAGAGGTGGGATTTGAATCCTGGCCCTTTGACTCTTTAATCCAGGAGTCTTCCCATAGCTCCACACTTTTTCATTGACTGTATTTTGTTAAAATGCATAGTTTAAATTATCACCAGCTAAATTAAAGGTAAATTTACTTAATATTTATCTATGCATAATTAATCCCAATTGAGTTTAATACCTCTCCCACCTTATAGAATAGCTGTTACAAATATGTATAAAATTCAGGAAAAGATGGTATGATATCAATATTTTCTTTCTCCCCTATCTGATTGGCATAGAAACGTTTCAAATCAGAGGGCTTTGGTTGGAACTTGATCCAATTCTGGGTATAGTCATTGGCTGATTGGTGTTTGTTATAGTTGGGTTTATAGTGTTAATAATAAACTCTTCACATCAAATTCAATATGAAAAAGAGAACTGAGGGAGTGAGTAAGAAGGACGAGGAAGTATGGAAGCCTAAGATAGCCTTGTAAATAGTTAAGCAAGAGGCATGTTCTATGGTAGGTCTACCCCAGAGAAATCATCAGCAGTTCACTTACATTCCACAGACCATCTGAATTCCTCTTTTCTTTGTATATATTTTCATTATGTCTACCTATGTACACATTCTTCCCCCCAACAGAATGTAGGCTGCTTGAGGAGAAAGACATTCAGGATTGGGGGGGGGGGGGAGGTTTTGTATCCCCAATACAGTGCCTGCTCTTGTACAGTTGTTTTCAGTCAACCCTTCATGACCCCATTTAGGGTTTTCTTGGCAAAGAGATGGAAGTTAATTTGCCATTTCCTTCTTCAGCCCATTTTACAGATGAGGAAACTGAGGTAAACAGAGTTAAGTGACTTGTCTGAGGCTACACAGCCAAATTTGAAGTCAGAGAGATGTCTTCCTGACTCCTGGCCCAGTACTCTATCCACTGAGCACCAGCGGCCTCTGGCACACAGCAAGTCCTTAATAAATGCTTACTTTTGAGGGGTAGGGGAAAGATGGGGAGAAAATTTGTAACTCAAAATCTTGTCGAAATGAATGTTGAAAACTAAAAATAAATTTTAAAAAATAATAAAAATAAATAAAATGTAGGAAAAATAATAAATAAATGCTTACTGATTGAGTCCTCAGGTATAAAGTTGGAATTACACTATACCAGGGTTTTAACCCAAGGTCTCTAAACTTGATTTAAAAAAAAAAATTTTGATAACCATATTTCAACATAGTTTCTTTTGTAATCCTCTGTGTTTTATTTTATGCATTTAAAATCATTACTTTGAGAAGGTGTCCATAGGCTTTACCAGATTGCCAAAGGGGTCCACAATACAAAAAAGAATTAAGAACCCCTGGACTATAGATTTTAGTCAAAAGGGATGTGAAAATTACAACAAATAAAAGTGTCTGTCCCTGTAATATATGTATACAATAAGGATCTGTGATTTTTTTAAGTATGTGACTCCATTCACCAAAGCAGATTGCAGCCAGTCGGTCAATCAGCAAATAAGTCCTAGGATGATACACAAATCACATAAAGGTTAAATGACTCAACTTGCTAATAAATGTCAGTGAAGTCACCTAGTAGGTTGTGCCATGAACTTGGAGAGAGGAATTCGAGGGCCATCTCAGACACTTATTAGCTATGTTGATCTCTGGCAACTCATTCAACCTCTTACGCCTTAGCTTACTCATAGGTAAAATGAGAACAATGGCCCTGATGGCTTCTAAGGTCCCTTCCAACCAATGATCTGATGAATTCAGGTCTTTCTGATTCAATGTCAGCACTCCATTCACTACACCAAACTGTCTCTGTTATCAACACTATAATCAATGAATACTATATACTGTTAAGAGAACAAGTAATAATATTTTAAAAGCTCTATTTTTAAGTATTAGTAAAGCCTTTCAATATTTTATTCTATCTTTAAGAACCAACTTAAAGTGCCTTTGATCTGATATGCCCTAGAACCAAGATTATACAGATCAAAGGAACAACCATTTCAAAATCTTGCAAACATGGAGCTAAATTCTGCAAGTAAATTTCACCAAAAGACTTCTGAGAGGATTGCAAGGGTGCACAAAAGTCTTTTGTTCTCAAATATTATCCCTTGCTGAAAGTGCTTTGGAATCTTATCTGGGTTAAGCAGTAGTAATACTTCAAAGTTAAAACCAAACTAAATAGTATCTTCTTACTCTGGAAAATATTAAGTCCTTTAAAAAATTCCAGCTTTTTCATTCTTTCATCTATAGGCTTCCTTTTAATGTGTTTCTGACTTGTATACAAATTTAGGTGCGTATAACAAAGAGTCATAACCAGAAAAAGACAATTTTCCTTAGTCCTTAATAACATGTCCATAAGACAGTTTTTCACTTTAAAAAAGGAGGACCTGAGTTCAAATTTGGCCTCAGACACTTAACACAAAAAACTAGCTGTGTGACCTTGGGCATGTCACTTACCCCCAATTGCCCTCCAAAAAGCAAAAAACAAAAAGGGGGGAGGGGCCTGTTTTTGACAGGACTCTGTGTGTAAAAGTAGAGAGTACCCTGTGCTAGAGGCCCATAGGAGCATTTAAATCAAAAGGAATTTTGAGTGGGGATAGATCAAAAGCTGTAACAGGTCTATCTAGTACTAAATATGCACTACTCATAATAAATTAATCTTAAGAATTTATGCAACGGTATCAACTTCATTTTATTAATGCTAAGTGAAATTTAATGGAGATTGCTGGGCATTCCTGTTATTTCCAAAGAAACCCTGTGTCCCCTGACAAAAATAATAAAGATGGGCAACTGTCATTAGCTGTAAGGTCTGTCAGCAGCCCTTCATCAGTAACTTTACAAATAAAGAACAAGTTAAATATCAAACATTTAGGGGCAGCTAGGTGGCACAATGGATAGAGCACCAGCTCTGGGGTTAGGAGGACTGAGTTCAGATCTGGCCTCAGACACTTGACACCTTACTAGCTGTGTGACCCTGGGCAAGCCACTTAACCCCAACTGCCTGGCCAAAAAAAGCCAAATAGCATATGTTCAATAAGTTAATAAACATGGTAAATCTATTTTAATGTTTAATTTTTAGTTTAAATTTTAAATTAAATAAATTTAAATTTAAATTAATATTAATATCAATTTAAATATTTAACATTTTAAAAATTTAAATAAACCCTAGAGAACATTACAACTGATAGTCAAATCACTGCATTTAGTGGCCCTGAACTACTCCCCTGCCAGTGATTATGCAATTCAATCTGTGAGAGGAAGGGAAAAAATCATTTACATGTTTTTGAGAGAATTATGTTTGGATGGTCTAAGAAAAAACTTCTTCCCATTATTCCCTTGCCTGGGTTCTTTTTTCTTCCCTCTCCTGTTCTCTCACTCCCCACAAAGGGAAAAAGAAAGAAAACCTTAACCTTAAAAAGATTTCCCGTGCAAATATGGACACAAATATTTGAGGAAAAGATTAATCTGCATTCCCATTACAATCTAATCATTGTAGACTTTCACAACTGTGCTTCTACTCCATTTGGAAATTGGCATGGTAATGCCTTTGCTACTTAGTGACTTTAGTTCTATGATGGCCTTAAAACTGGTCCAGGTTGTTTATAAACATCAGGGGGACGGCGGAGAGGAAAATTAAGTGTCAAAGCAAAGCAGCCACCAACCAGAGGAAAGGAAGGACTTCGAGGCAACTTTCCAGATTCCAGCTGATGCATGCGCAGGTAGACGTCCACCTGTGGAGTGGAGTCACTGACAAACCGGATGACTTTCAGGGCGTGCAGGACATCTGTGTACTGCTCCTTCCGACACATCATGACCTGAGCGTGAGATTCATGGTGAGGAGGCAGGATTCCTAGGAAAGAGGAGACAGTCAAGCACTGAGTTGGAGTCAGTAATTCAAACCTTCCTCCTCTAATAAAGGCACTGCTAGGAGAAGAAATCCATGAAAAACAAAGAGCTAGCTTGGTCTGCAAAAGAACTAACAACCACACTCATTAACTGTGGAGAGTCACTCTTAGGAAGTTATCTTTGAGAACCCAATTCTCATATTCTTAAAGTACTGGGTATTAGTTAATAATATCATTTCTGGTATGAGCTTGAAATTACATGACACCAAGAAGATCATCTACAAGTTCCTTGAGGGCAGAAACTGCCTTTTGCCTCTTTGTATTCCCAGTGCTTAGCACAGTTCCTAGCACATAGTAGGCATTTAATAAATGCTCTTGATTGACATGTTCATAGGATTATAGATTTAGAGTCGGAAGGAGTACTAGAGGCTATCTAAGCCAATCCCATCATTTAGCAGGTGAGGAGTCTGAGGTATTGATAGTTTTAAGTGGTTTGCCGATGATCCCATAGGTCAAAAGTAGCAAAGCCAAATTCAAACCCAGGTCCTTTGACAGCAAATATAACACTCTTTCCATCCAACTAGCCAACAAAAATTAGTTAAGCACCCACTATAGATAACGTGTGCCGAGTGCCAGGGGCACAAAGTAAAAAACAGAGTAGTCTTTATCCCCCAAGAATCTTTCAGGATATGACAAATAAGTGTCTACAGGATAATTAGAGAAGGCAGGAGAAAGCCTCTATAGTTAGAGGTATTAGGAAAGGTTCCTTTGAACTGAGCCTTGAAAGAAGCCAGAGGTTCTAAGAGATGAGGAGAAAGGACATCCCAGGCATGGGGTCAGACTATGAAAAGGCATGGAGGAAGAAGATAAAATGTTGAGTCTGGGTACCCCAAAGAAGCCTGCTGTGACTTGAATGTGTGTTTCATGAGAAGTGATATGCAATAAGCCAAGCAAAGTAAACTGACACCAGACCATGAAGTTGTTTAAACGCCATGTAAGGAATTCATATTTTATCCTAAAGGCAATGGGGAGCTATGGAATATCCTTAGTTAAGGGAGCACAATGGTCAGATCTGTGCCTTTGGAGAGTTATTTTGGCAGTTGTGTGGAAAATGAATCCGAAAGGAGAGATTCAAGTCAACCCAATTAGGAATAATCTGGAGAAGCGTGAATGAGCGTCCGAACTTTGGGAGTGGCAGATGGCACGGAGAGAAGGGGGACAGACAGGCACCAGGCTTGTTACGGGAGCAACAGTAAGGCTCAGCTTCTGATCAGGTAGGTAGGGCAATGGAGAGAGAGGAGCCAAGACGACTCTAAACCCGTGAGTCTAAGCGGCTGGAAGGATGGCGGCACTCTCAACGAAATGGAAAGTCAAGAGGAAGGACAAGCTTTTAAATCCTTGAACACGATATTTTACTGTTTTCATCAATTTTTCTTTTGGTCTTCTATTTACATATCTTAATCTTTGAAAGAGGCTATGTATACACCCTAAGATTATCATTTCCTTCAGAGCAACATCCAGGTCTTTCTTCAAATACTGAGCATGGAAAATCCAGGGCAGTGTTATAAGAAATAATGAATATGAAGATTTCAGAGAAAGGTAGGAAGACTTGTATAAACCAATTCAGGGGAAAGGAAGTGGAATCAAGGGAACACTATAAATGACACAGTAAAAGACAGCCAAACTCAAATCAATTAGCAGTGATCACTATAGATCCCATAGAACATACTATGAAAACACATTTCCCACAAGCACATTAGTGCACCATTGGTGGAACTGTAAATTGGTCCAAACATTCTAGAAAACAATTTGAAATTATGCTAAGAAAGCGAATGAAATGGCCTTGCCCTTTTATAAAAAGATCTCACTGCTAGTAATATACACTAAGGAAATCAATGATTAAAAAAATTATCTCAAATATAGCAAAATATTTATAGCCCATCAATTGGAGAACGGCTGAACAAGCTATGTGACTTGTCCAGGGTCACACAGCTAGTGTCTGAGGCTGGATTTGAATTTAGGAAGCTGAGTCTTCCTGACTCCAGAACCCATACACTATCCACTGAGCCATCTAGTGGTCCTATAATGGAACATAACTGAGTTATAAGAAATATATGATGAATACTTAGGAACATGTAGATATACAAACTAATGCAAAGTAAAATAAAAATGGAACTTGGAAAAAAATATACACAATGACTACAACAACGTAAATGGAAAGAATGACAATAACATAATCAATACTGAACACTATAAATTTTTAGTGACTAGGCTTGGCTCCAAAGAAGAGATGAAACTATACTTCCACTCCTTTTTGGCAGAAGTGGGGGACTATGGGTATGAAACCCTAAATATAATTATGGACTTATTTGTTATGCTGGTTATTTTAGATAAACTGGTTTTTTTTTCTCTTTTAAAAAAATTTTTTTTGTTATTAGGGATGACTCTCTAGGAGAGGGAGACATATTGGAATATGTAAATGATATAAAAACAAAAGCTATCAATAAATTAACCAAAAAATATTTTCTTCTCTTAGTACAGAAGTGGAGGCCTCCTGGGAACCAAAAGTTGCATATGCTGTGTTGTCATTTTGTCAATTGTTGTTGAGTAACTGTTTTCCCTTGTTACAATTAAAGGGTCAATGATGAAGAGGATATATCAGGAAACAATTTTGGTACGAAAAACAAAAGCCAATAATAAAAGGAAATGGAAAGGAATGAAAGACAATATGGTGGAAAGGAAATAAAATTGGTCAGGATACCCCAGGATCTAGGTTCTACTCCTGGCTCTTATCAATTAGCAGTATAATCTTTGGCAACAGATTTATCCTCTCTTCAATTTTCTTCCCTCAGAAATGGAACCGTGGTACCTTCAAATTCCAAATTTATGATTGTACTTCAACACTACGGGTGACCATTTTCTGGATGTTCATGTGCCTGACACAATCTTCACTCACCTTAGTCACCTGTGACATTTTATCAAGCTCTGATTAAGCCAAAAAAGTAGTGAAGAAGTATTCTCAAGTTTGGCTTAATACAGATTAAAAAGTTTCATCTGAACATGCATCAGACTACTAACAGGGCAGGCTTCCCCAAGTTAACCCTCATACCCCTAACTCAACTACCCCCCCCAACACACACACACAAACAAAGTACTACTTGTGTATAGATAGTAAGTCTGTTAAGTGCTGAGTCTTTACTGTCCCTTTTGTAGTTTAATTCAAATAATTCAAATTTAATTCAAATAATTTAAATTCAAATTAATTCTTCTTCATGAAGAAGAAATGCCAGGTTCTTTGGACAACTAAAAATCAATCCCTTGCAGAGAGAGTTAAGAATCAGCCCCTCTGATAAATAGTGAGACACTTCTCCACGTATGACTTAAAACATATGAAAAAAGATGTACCTACCCCAAACCTCTTATTTTCTACATGGTTCCTAGGTGTTCATAAATTAGACTTGGGAAGGGGTATTTCTTTCAGTTTTGTAAGTGATTTATTTTAGAACATAAAATGAGGGTCCTCATCGTTCTGGTCTCTGATGAGACTCTGGGGAGGCATGATTTCATCCATCATTGAGTCTGAATTAGTAACAATAGTGTACTGTTCTGAAATGAATTACCCCTTGCCCCAGAAACCTACTAGTCATGTCTGTCACTCGCCAAAATTTCTGCTACTGCCTGTTATTCACAAAGATGTCAGACATTCAACACTCTTGAGTAACTAAATCTAACAGTGATTCTTCTTTCAAAAGCCTGACAAAATAAAAACAGAACCAATCCAAAAGATCACAACTCCAAGCTTCACACTCCTCCAAGCTTTTCTAACACTGTTACCAATTATTTCATCTTCTTCAGAGCTCCAGCTTCATCAGCTTATGGTCAGCAAGGGGAAAGGTGGCTGGTCTACAAGTCCTAACAGTGGCCAAAGTTCATGGGCACAGCTTGGTCTTGGACGAATTCCCTTAGAGCAGTGCAAAGAGTGGGGCAGCTAGATGGTGCAATGGATAGAGTCTGGGAAACTCGTCTTTCTCAGTTCAAATCCATCCTCAGACACTTACTAGCTGTGTGACCCTGGGCAAGTCACTTAACCTTGTTAGCCTCAATTCTTCATCTATAAAATGAGCTGGAAAAGGAAATGGCAAACCACTCCAGTATCTTTGCCAAGAAAACCCCAAAGGAGGTCACAGACAGTCAGACACAACTAAAAATTAACTGAATAAGTGAAAAGAGTGATAGATCTATAAGGAGGAGCTGAGTTTGAAATTCAGCTTTTCTTGTGTCACTTTGGTAAGTTATCTAACTTCTCTGGGCCTTCGTTCTTCATCTGTAAAATAATACAAATGGACGAATTGGGTGGCCTTTGATGTCATTTTTAGCTCAATATCTATAAGCCTACTCATTACTTACAATTTCATGAGAACTCTTATTCTTCCACAGGAAGCTGCCTTTAGAGTTCTACTGTCCCACTTGGCCACAGAAGACCCAGGAATTACACTGATAGCCAAAAGTACATCAAGGACTGATACTATGCACAATACTTCAGGCAGGAAAACATCCTCTCACTAAGAAGAAAACCAGCCAGCTCCCTGAAGACTCTGTCACCAAGCGACCCCCTGGAACCTAACGGAGGCTTCAAATATTCTGCAAGTTATCTTAGTACCCAACATCTCCCAAGGTTAAGTTTTTTCAGCTTTTTTTTACCTAAAAGCACCTTCCATACGAAGCCTCGGTACATGGAGGGGAGAGGAAACCGCTGACTAAAGGTACAAAGTTTCTCAATGTCTAGAAGAGAAAAACAAAAAAAGAATGAGAATGAGACTTATATGAGGTTGACAACAGAATTAAAGAAGGGTTTGTTTGTTTTTTTAACAACCGAAAATGTAATAACCCATTTCCTCAGATGAAGAGATATTATTTGGCTAACCAGGGATGGAACTAGGAATTTTTGTCCTCCGGGTAGATAGTACAATAAATAAGCCCAATAAAGAATCCCAGGCTTCTACAAAGTCACTGCTATGGAGACTGCCCACCTCTACCCACAGAAGAATCAGTCTATTTGGTAGTTTCCTATGTAAATTAATTATTCTTGATAATTAGTTGATAAGATCAGCTAATTCTTTAAATCTGGCATCCAAGAAAATTGATTCTTTGGGGGTAAATTGGAGTGGTAAACCTTATAGAAAGCCAGAGATCCCTGAAATGCAACTCCCTGACAGTTCATGACATTTCCAACTGAGCCCTGCTGACCAACTCTCAGGTTCAAGGCTATCATAAACTTTGAAAAACCTTAAGGGCAAAACTTGGGAAAAAGACAAAATCCTCTAGGATCAGTAAGGCAGAGGTATCCCCAGGAAGCACTCTAACAAAACAAAAAGTATTCTCTCCTTTCCTTTGCCTTGTTCCCCTCCTAATCCATACAACATTTCTTGACAGGAAAGTCAGGGGTAGAAAAGCAGCCTTTCCCAACCCTCCCCCTCTTCCCTGAGCTGCTAGATGGCCTTTGGATTACCACGGTCAGCAATGAAAAGATTAGCTCCCTGGACCATGGGTGGGCATCTCTCTTCATCTCTAGTACAGACCAGAACTTGGGTCCTACAAAGTTTGACTTCTATCTAAGATTCTCTAAGGAATGATCAAGATTCTCCCCCAGTGGGTCCCAACTGTATATAACCCTATCATATCATAACCCTATCATACCTATCAGCTATAACTCCACCCTCCCCCTCAATATCAGGTTTCTCCCTATCCCCCTCCCAAAATTAAACCACCAGACTTTGCCCCTGTTTCCTTCTTTATAGAACATTTTATCAGCAGCCCTTTAAAGGTCCCTCTCACGGGCAAATTTCAAACCCTTGGGCAATTTCTCCAATCTGAGACAAAAGTCCCATTCTCTCTAGTTCTTTGGTCAACTGATTCTAGTAGAGTCCATACAAGGCAGTACAAAGAGAACAGCAGTGGTTGTCAGGAGAACCAAGTTCTAATTACCACTCTGTCCCTCAATGTAAGATCTTAGAAAAATTCTATTGCTTAAATCTCTCTGGGTCTCTTATATTGTCCAGGTAGAGATAATTCCTATTCTGCAAACCACTCAGAGAGAGTGAGGATTATATAAGATGAGAGATGTAAGAAAGTCTTCTGAAATTTTTAAAGCACCGAAAAAATGTAATGTATAAGTAGTTTTGTTTGTCTTGGTCTATACCAAAGGTTCATGAACTTGTTTCTTCAATATTTTTATAACAGTTATTTCAATATAATTGGTTTCTTTTGAAAGCCTATGTATTTTATTTTTTGCATTAAAAAAGCAGTATTCTAAGGAGTCCATAGGCTTCACCAGAGTACCCAATAAGTCCAACAACACACACACAGTTAAGAATCCATGGTCTATAGAAAAAACATGCAATCAATCCTGCTTGGATAGGATCTGAAATGACATGTGATACACTGAACTTAATAGTTTAGCATATTCAGAGCACAAAGTCACAGGTTACTACAAATTCACATTGGTATTGCAAACTTACATTATATTACATATTCACATGCGAAATACCAAATCTCCCAAGGAAAAAGAAAAAAATTAAAGGATATGGAGAATTAATAAATCGGAGGGCACCAAGAATAAATAAATACTTGGGAAAATGTTCAACATCATTAGTAATTACGTATGGGGAGGTAAAGGGAAACTGAGTCTCTATCTCTCCCAGGTTGGAAGTGGGGTAGCCACAACAGTCATTGTTACTCAGCATGCAAACTCTGACCTGCTCTATTTCCAGTCTGCCTCTTCTTAGGCAGCCAACAGGCCCCCTGACTCTAGACAAATTCCATATTGTTATTAGACTTAGCACTGACAGCCAAACACAACCTTCACTCCACTACAGATCAGAATTCCTGAGCTCCTAAGACCCATCGGCCTCAACTTCCCAGTAACAGGGATTATAGTCCTGTGTTCATATCCATGTCTAGCAACATAACTACACATAAATTGAAGTATGTGAGGCTCCATCTCACACCCATATAATTAACAAGAGTAAATAGAAATGATAAAGCCTCAAGATAGTTGTGAGTCTAAGGCAACTAGATGGTGCAGTGGATAGTGCACTGGGCTTAGAATCAGGAAGACTCATCTTCCTGAGTTCAAATCTGACCTCAGACACTACTAGCTGTGTGACCTTGGGCAAGTCACTTAACCCTGCTGGCCTCAGTTCCTCATTTGTAAAATGAGCTGGAGAAAGAAATGGAAAGTCACTCCAGTATCTTTGCCAAGAAAATCCCAAAATTAAGTTATGGAGAGTTGGATACAACTTCATCTATAGATGGTCACTGTGAAAATTAGTACAGTCTTAGAGAAGAGGTAGCCATCTGCCTGAGGATTACTCTATCAGATTCACAAGATCATATATGGGCAACACCCAAGCAAAGAACCATAAAACTAGTCATATCCTTAGACTCATTAATATTCTACTGCAGGGTCCAGCCCAAGGGGACCAAATATAAAAACCAATTTTACAAAGATGTTTTCAACTATACTATATACATGGTTGGGGTGAGGGAGCATTATTTCTGGTTTTGGATGTGTGTTTGTGTGTGTGTATGTGTTATTTCATCAATATGGGGAATTTCTAGCAAGGAAATATCTTTTGCCAATTCAGACTGGGAAATCATGTATAACTTGTAATCCTAGAGCATTAGATTATCAGATAATCAGTACATGTCAGAAAGGGAACATTGAGAAGGGTTTTCCTAACTTCAAATTTGTCCATTTACACATTATTGCCTCTCATTATGGCTGCCTTACAAAAGCAAGTGTGTGTGTGTGTGTGTGTGTGTGTGTGTGTGTGTCCCAAATACCTAGTATGTGGAAAATGGCTAAACTGCCCATATTATGACTAACTTACTATAAAGAATGACAAATGTGAAGATATCCAGATATAAGTGGTGCAATATAAAGGGAAAAAAGCTCAATCTACAAACTGATTACAATAGCATGAAAATAATGTCTACACAACCATTAGGATGGAATATTATAGATTTTTATTCTTTAGCCATTGTTCATGTCTGTATTATGAGTATTATTAGAGATCAGGTTTTTAAAATTATGTGTCCAGTCAGGTGAGGAGGCATATACCTGTAATCTCTGTTCCTGGAGGTTTAAGCTAGAGGACATCATAAGCTCAGGAGTTCAGATCTGCAATGGACTAATCCAAACAGGTGTCCTCACTAAATTAATTTAGGGCCCCACTAGATTTCCTGAAGTTGGGCAAAAAAAAAAAAAAAAAGCAAGTTGGGAAACAGAGAAGGCCAAAGATCCTATGCATATCAGACCGGAAGTGGAAGTGTGAGAAGCCCCTGCATTTCAAGGAAGGAAGGAAGGAAGGAAGGAAGGAAGAGAGAGAAAGGGAAAAGAAGAGAAAAAGAAAGGGAGATAGGAAGAGAAAAAGAGAGAGGGGGGAGAAGGAAAGAAAGAGAAAGAAAGAGAGAGAAAAAAAGAAAGAAGACTAGATGCAATGGCAATGGGTACAACAGATAAATGAAAATAATTTAATAGTCTAATAAGAAAGAATAAAGGATGTTAAAGTTTCTTTTAAAAAATAAAATGTATACTCTGCCTCAAAATAAGATTAAAAATAAAAGCCAATTCTTCCACTCAAAAACATATCAAGTGGCAATTATGGCTAAATCTTTTTTAAAGTTTTCATAGGATATTTTACCCTCATTTATTTGAATTATCATTTAAAACTCACCCAGGGGATCATCTTTGAGGAGTATTTCCAATGATTTCTTTTCTTCAACACCACGAAATCCAACTTTCTCATAATATACTGAACGAAAGTTCCTCTGAGAGTCTTCAGCCATATCTTACTGTGAGAAAAGAGTAGGGTGGACAGAAGCATTGGAGAAGAAAGAGTCATATGAAGGAAAAGTAAAGAGAGTGAAAATTTTATGTTAACTAACTTCAATTTTACAATCACACTAAAGCAAGATAAAATATTTGACTTACGAAAAGTTTCTTTCTTTGTCAAAGATACTGGAGTGGTTTGCTATTTCCTTCACCTCATTTTATAGATGAGGAAACTCAGACAAACAAGTGAATTGCCCAGGGTCATACGGCTAATAAGTGTCTGAGGCCAGATCCGAACTCATGAAGATGAGTCTTCCTGATTCCAAGCTTAGTGCACTATCTACGGCACCACCCAACTGCCTCAGACTCACTCTAGCATGGGGCTTTATCATTTTACTTATTTTTGTTAATTACATGGGTATGAGATGGAACCTCACATACTTCAATTTATAGGTAGTTATGTTACTGGGCATGGTGGTAAAGTATTATGATCCCTGTTACTGGGAAGTTGAGGCTAGTGGATCTTAGGAGCTCAGGAATTCTGATTGGTAGTAGAGTGAAGGTCAATTGGGTGTCAGTGCTAAGTCTAGTAACAATGTGGCATTTGCCTGGAATCAGGGGACCTGTGATCTAAGGAGAGGCAGACTTAGCATGCTGAGCAACAGTGGGATCACAACTGTGAGTGGCTGCCACACTTCCAATCTGGGAGAGGTAGAGGGACCCAGTTTCCTTCCAGTGTACCATGTAGCTGCCTTTTCTTTAGACAAATACATTAATATCTCATTTAAGTGGAACTTAGCTATCCAGCAGCAGAATAGCCTCAAACCAGGAGGTAATTAAGGTCTCTTAATTGTAACTTCATATATATATATATATATATATATATATATATATATATATACACACACTCATATACATACATATATAAATAATACATATTTTTATATATATTTACTTACATATATTATATATAAATTTTATAGATATATATGTGAATGTGTATATATGTGTATGTATGTATTAATATTTTAATATATACTATGTAATCTAATATATGATATATAATATATTCATAACATACTATTGTATTAATTTATATATTATAGATATACACACATACCTCTATATATACATAAACACATACCTTATTAGACCAAATATAAGTCACACTCCCCTTACTCCTTGTCTCTCAATTACAAATCTGGCCCATATAAAACTGTAATGCCACTTATAACAATGTTCTTAAAAAGAGATTGGCAAAAGTGACAAAAATGAAAAATGAAGTGATGATTAAAAAATCTTTAGGTAAATGTACTTTAAAATAGTAATATTTTATAAATTTGTTCAATGTTACAAAGGTCTATATATGGGAAAAGTAGCTTTTCCACCTTTCAAAAAGCATACATATTAAGGCAATTTCAACAAGAGAGTTCCTATGACTAAAGTGAAAGCTCATTTATTATTACTTTACTCACAATTCTAATAGATATCTGGTTTCCAAACTCAACAAAAATTAAAAGGAGATAGATTGCTTACAGGTAAGTTCAATGTGACCAGCAAGCAATGTCAGCTGGCTGGGAAGGGAAAGACAGAAAAATTGTAAAAAGTATGCTTGAGAATTCAAAAAGCTGAAAAAAGCATTCTGGGGCCATGTAGTATACATAGGCCCTATAAAAGTCAATGCCCCTGTGGAAAATTCCTTCATCACTGTCTCAACATAGTATATACAGTAATTCTGCAATGTAGTATTTTAGATAGGTTGCAGGACTTAGAATCAGGAAGGTGGGTTCAAATCCTGCTTTGGATACTAACTTACTGTGTGATTCTGGGTAATTCACTTCACTTCTCTCAGACTCAGTATCCTCATCTGTAAAATGAGAGTATTGAACTAGATCTCTAAAATCCTTTCCAGTGCTTAATCTATGGACCTATGGATTACTAGAGTACATAAATAACATTCGTAAGGATTGTTGAGTCGTTTCAGTCCTTTCCGACTCGTTGGGACCCCATTTGTGGTTTTCTTGGCAAAATTGCTGGAGTGGTTTGCCATTTCCTTGGCCAGCTCGTTCTACAGATGAGGAAACTGAGGCAAACAGGGTTGAGTGACTTGCCCAGGGTCACACAGCTAGTAAGCGTCTGAGATCCGATTTAAACTTGGGTCTTCCTGACTCCTTGGCCAGTGCTCTAGCCACTGAGTTAAGATCCCTTAGAGTGCTGAATTTTATGTTCAATGTGTTTCCAGATGAACTAAAATGACAAAATTTCTTCTGAAAGAGACCACTGAGGACTTTCTCGTTTTCGGAGTCCCAGGGTGTCACAGGTAATAGTGGAAAGAGACAAATTTGGAAGACCTGGCTTCAAATTTTCATTCTGCAATTTATAATCTGTGCGGTTCTGGGCAAGTCACGGAATCTGTCGGGGTCTCAGTTTCCTCTAATTCTAAAATCAGGGGGTTGGACTTAATGACCTTGAAAGGGCCTTCCCGCCTCCAAAGCCACCACCTTAAGAATTCTAAAGCCTAAATACCGGCCCATTCCCCAAAGGCATTTCTTTGGGAGCCCCGCCCTCTCCTAATTTAGACAAAGAGGTAAAATTAAGGAAGAAGCATCAGACGTTAACCGAGCATCTAGAAGACCTTCCCAGAATTCTACTAAACTAGCACCCACTGCCTGCCGAGCTCAGGCCACATGCAATCAGTCTAGGACAGGAACTAACCAATGACGCTAGGGACAGTGGCGTCTGCCCAGGGGAGATTTCACTTAGTAGCCGGCGCAACTAAAAACCCAGAAGAAAGGGAGCAGAGAAGAAAGGAGGGCAATAAACAGGAAATTGAAGGAGGAGGCAGATGCAAGGAAGCAGGTGGGAAAGGGCAGTCTTAAGACGCGCTCGGAATTCAGAGGCTCCATCCTTCACCTGGTGGAGGAGAGGGTCGGGGATGCCGGCGGGGAGGGGACAGGTCCCGGGGGCTCGATCACCTGCGGATGGCAGCGGCCCCGGGAAGCCGAGGAAGCGGAGAAGCAGAAGCAGAAGCAGCAGCAACAGGACCAGCTGGGGGAAGTGACGGCAGCTCCGGGGGCTGGCCGGAGTGCGGGGGGCGGGCTAGGATAAGGAGAGGACTGAGCCAGGTCCGCCCCTCTTCGCCCCGCCCAGCCACGGATGGATGAATGGGTTGGGCTTGGGGAGGGACCTTCGCCAACTGCTTGAAGTAGCTAAGGATTGCGCCCTTCTTTACTTGCTCTCTGTCTCTGAAAGCGAATGGAGAAAAGCGGCCCCAGCAGACCTCCTCCAGACCCATCCAGCCCCAGTCCTGGTCCTTCCCCGCCGCTTCCCGCTTCCAGATCTGGCTTGGTCGGGAAGAAGCATCTCAGCATCCTCAGGGTTTGGAGTCTGACTGCCAACGGTCCCCGCGCAGGCATCTGCCTGTGTCTGCGTGCACTCTCTCCCCTTGGCCTGGAACCCCGAGCCAGAGTCTGCTTCCAAGGGATCACAGGCATGGCGAGACATCGTGGAGATACAATGGGCAGGGACAAAGAGAAAAGTTTTAAAATTTTAATCATTTAGACTTCATCTCAAAACCAGAAAGCGGTACCTTGGAAAGTGAGTGAGAGGAATGGGAAAGGGGAGAAAGGGAGATTGCGGACGAGGGAAAGGACATTTATATAATTCCTAAATTCTGGAGCAAAGAGTGTCAGTTTCTTTTTCTGTGGAAGGGAGATTAAATATTTGCATTGTCTCCCCCACAGAGCTACCTACAGTAAAGAAAGTACCTGTTCACATCTATAGAAATGTGAATCACTATTAAACCATGGTAATAAGTCATCAGCGAGCATTTAAGTGCCTACTATGTGCCAGGAACTCTGCTAAACACTGGGAAAACAGAAACCAAAAATAATCCACACTCTCAAGGAACTCTCAGTCTTTGGTGGGAGACAACATGCAAACAACTATGCACAAACAAGATATATGCAGGGTAAATTGGAGGTAATCTCAAGTAGAAAACAGAATGGCGTTAAAAGAGGTCCACAGTGTCTTGTAGAAAGTGGGGTTTTATCTGAGCCCTGAAGGAAGCCAGAGAAGGGAGGAGGGAGAAAATTTCAGGGATAGGGGACAGCTAGTGAAAAAGGCTCCTACTGGAAAATGGTTTATCGCGCATGAGTAAGAGCAAGGATGTCAATGTCATTGGATCATAAAGTAACTTAAGATGTCAAAAGACTGGAGAATGGGGCAGCTAGGTGGCAGTGAATAGAGCACCGTCTCTGAAGTCAGGAGGACCTGAGTTCAAATCTCTCCTCAGACACCGAACACTAACTGTGTGACCTTGGGCGAGTCACTTAATCCCAATTGCCCTGCCTTCCCCCCTCCAAAAAAGATATATCTTTAAAAAATATACTGGAGAAGTAGAAAGGGCCAGGGTATGTAGAGTTTCACCAAACAGAGGAATTTATATAGCTGAGTGGAGGATAGACCAGAGTGGCCAGAGACTTGAAGGGATAAGACCAACTAGCAAATTACTGTGATAGTCCAGGTATGAGGTGATGAGGGCTGGTGGCAAGTATCAAAGGAGAGAAGGGGCTTTTATGCAAAATCATATAAAGTTATAATCAACAGTGTTTGGCAACTGATTGACAAGGTTGCAAGCTTGAGTCCCTGCAAGGTTGATGGTACTTTGAATAGCAAAAGGGAAGTTAGGAAAAGACAAAATTTAGGTACAGGGGTGTGGAATCTGGGACTTCAAGGCCACATGTGGCCCTCTAGGTCCTCCTGTCCAGTCCTTTGACTGAATCCAAACCTCACAGAACAAATCCCCTTAATAAAAGGATTTGTCTTGTAAAACTTGGACTCAATCAAAAGTCCACACCCAAGAACCTAGAAGGCCACATATGGTCTAGGGGGCACAGGTTCCCCACCCGTTAGGAGAAAAGATAATACATTTAGTTTTGGAGACATTGCATTTAAGATGTCTAAGAGATATTCAGTTCAAGTTTTCCAAAAGATATATGGAAATATGATTGAAGGGTCACGACACAGGTTAAGCTGAATAATTAGATGTGAGAATCCTAAAATGTAAAAACAGAATTGTTTCTTCATTTAACAATAGTATGTACCAGGCCTCATAGTAATAAATTGCATTGAAATTTTACTGCCCTCTGGTGGTTAAACTTTAAAAAAATTATATGGATTACCATTAAGATAATCTTAAAGGGCCATAAGATTTAGATGTGGAAGGTTCTTTAGAAATCATCTTCCAAAGAGGGTGGAGAAAAGGCAGTAACTTACCTGAGCTCTCCCGAATTTCCCCTCCAAACCACTTTAAATAACACCTCAAATCAAATTCTGGAGTAGCAGAACCCACAAAATGACAGGGTAAAATAATTTTCAAGCTGAAGACAACTTAGAAGGTCAGCAGGAAATATCTGTTGCTCTGGGGTGAGAATGAAATGCAATCCAGAGCAGGCTGTACCAGGGAAGACCAGACCCCAGCAAACTAGCAATCAGCCTTGGAGATGACTGAATCAGTGGCAGCAGTGATGTCTTCCAGAGCTCTCAGTCCACAGACAGTAAGGGTGTCAGACAACTAGTCAGAGAGAAACTGCAAGGGTCCCTTTGCTGTCACTGAGGGCAGGACTCTGTTGCATTGCCCATAATCATATGCAGTCCTATAGTTTGTGGACTGCAGGGTAGCAAGGACCCTGGTCACATCCACAGGGCAGAAAAGAGCATTTGTGGTCACTCACAGATGAGTGCAAAGACCAAGAGAGTAATAAACATACTTCTTAAATCATACCATCTTGAAGAACCAAAAACTTACATGTCCTCAGAATTATCTCTGAAAACAGCTGCACAAAAAACCTGGAACTTGGGACAGTGTCCCCTTCACCCCAGAAGCAGAGCTGCATTTCTGCATAGACATAAAAGTCAATAAATAAGCTGAAAAAATGAGCAAACAGCAGGAAAAAAAGATCTTGACTATAGAGAGTTACTATGATGACAGTGAAGATTAAAACATAAAGTCAGAAGAAGACAACAAAGTCAAAACGGCTATACCCAAAGCCTCAAAAAAAAAAATGAATTAGGCTTAGGTCATAGAATAGCTCAAAAAGATTTTTTAAATCATATAAGAGATATAGAGGAAAAATTAGGAAGAGAAATCAGAGTGATACAAGAAAATCATGAAAAAGTTATCAGCAGTCTGGTAAAGGAGGCACAAAAAAAAAAAACTGATGAAAATAACATCTTAAAAAACAGAATAGGCCAAATGGCAAAAGAAGTACAAAAATCCAAGGAAGAAAAGACTACTTTGAAAAGTAGAGTTAGCCAAATGGGAAAAGATACACAAAAATTCACTGAAGAAAGGAACTTGAAAAATAGAATTGGCCAAATGCAAAACAAGGTACAAAAGCTCACAGAAGAAAATTATTCCTTAAAAGTTAGAATTAGACAAGTGAAAATTAATGACTTAATGAGATATCAAGAAACAACAAAACAAAATCAAAAGAGTGAAAAAATAGAAAATGTAAACTGTCTCATCGGAAAAACAACTGACCTGGAAAATAGATCCAGGAGAGATAATTTAAGAATTATTTTACTACCTGAAAGCTATAATAATAATTTTTAAAAGACCTAGACATCATCTTTCAAGAAATTATCATAAGTATTATGATATCATAAGTATTATGATATCAGGGTATCATTATTCCCTGATACTCTAGAACCAGAGGATAAAATAGAAATTGAAAGAATCTACCAAGCACCTTCTGAAAGAGATCCCAAAATGAAAACTCCCAGGAATATTATAGGCAAATGCCAGAGCCCCCAGGTCAAGGAGAAAATATTGCAAGTAGCCAGAAAGAACCAATTCAAATATCATGGAGCTATGATCAGTACAACACAAGCTCTAGCAGTTTCTACATTAAAAGATTAGAAGACTTAGAATATGATAGTCTGGAGGGCAAAAGAGATAGGATTATAACAAAGAATCAACTACCCAGCAAAACTGAGTATATCCTTCAGGGGGAAAATGGATATCCAATGAAACACAGGACTTTCAAGCATTCCTGATGAAAAGACCAACCAGAGCTAAAAAGAAAATTTGAATTTCAATACGACTCAAAAGAAGCATTAAAAAGTAAACAGGAAAGAGAAATCAGAACTTTAATAAGGTAAAACTGTCTATATTCCTACATGGGAAAATAATACTTGTAACTCCTAAAACTTTCTCATTATTAGGGCAGCTTAAAAGGAGTATACACAGATAGAGGGCATGGATGTGAGTTGAATATGATGGGATGATTATCTAAAAAATAAAATTAAAGAGTTAGAAAAAGGAATACATTAAGAGAAGGAGGAAAAGAGAGGTAGACTGGGATAAATTATCTGACATATAAGAGGTATGAAAGAACTTTTACAGTGGAGGGGAAAATGGGGGAGGAAGAGGTGGGTGGCACATGAACCTTACTCTCATCAGAATTGGTTCAAAGAGAGAATAACATACACATTCAGTTGTGTAAAGAAATCTTTTACCCTAAGGGAAAGAAGGAAAGGAAAGGGATGAGAGAAAAGGGGAAGGAGGACTGATAGAAGAGAGGGCAGATTGGAGGAGGTAATAGTCAGAAACAAAACACTTTTGAGGATGGATAGGGTGAAAGAGGAGAGAGAAAGAGAGTAAGAGAGAGAGGGAGATGGGGCGGCTAGGTGGCACAGTGAGTAAAGCACAGGCCCTGGAGTCAGGAAGACCCAAGTTTGGTTCTGGACTCAGACACTTAACACCCACACAAAAAAACTAGTCGTGTAAGCTTGGGCAAGTTACTTAACCCCAATTGCCCTCCAAAAGGCAAAAAAAAAAGGGGGGGAGAGAAAGAGAGAGTAGGATAAACAGGGAAAATAGGAGGTAAATACAAAGTTAATAATCATAACTGTGAAAAAATTGTTATACTAATTTTCTCTGATAACGACCTCATTTCTCAAATATATAGAAAACTGAGTCATTGTACAATATTGTTTAAGTCCCTATAAATTCTTGTTTTGTTGTTGTGGTTATTCAATAATTTTCCTTCCTGACTGACTCCTTGTGACCCCATTTTCTAGAGTTCTCTTGGCAAGAATATTGCAGTGGTTTGCCATTTTCTTCTCCAGATCATTTTACAGATGAGGAAACTGAGACAAACAAGGTTAACTGATTTGCCCAGGGTTACAAGCATCTCAGTCCAGATTTAAACTCAAGAAAATTGGTCTTCCTGATTCCAAGCCCAGCACTCTATCCACTGTGCCACTTAGCTGCCCCTTATAAATTATTAAGAATACCACAATCAGGGCGGCCAGGTAGCACAGCAAGTAAGAGCACCTGCCCCAGTGTCGAGATGACCTGGGGGATCGAATCTGGGCTCAGACACTTAGCACCCACCCAGAAATACCTGGCCGTGTAACCTTGAGCAAGTTACTTAACCCCAATTGCTTATAAAAAAAAATTTAAAAATAAAAAAAAAAGAATGCCACAATCAAGCTGTTTGAAAGTGGCAATTTTTCTAGACATATCAAGGCACAATATGCATTGATATCAATACCTATATGGCCTTTCAAAACTTAGAAAGGTGTAGCCCAAGTCTGGTCTGCCTTTCCTTGATCCCATGACATTTCTCAAGATGTATCTTTTTTCCTGCTTCCCCAATTCATCTCCACCTGTCAAAAATCCCATCAATCCTTCCAGCCCCAGATGAATTGCCATCTCCTCCATGAAGTCCATCATTCTAGCCTGCCATTATCTTTTTGGATTGAAATTCTGTCAGAGTCCTACCTATTCTTCCAAACCATGGAAAGATGCCCAAGGAATTGCACTTGAGGCCTGCTTCCTCAAGATGTTATCAATCCATATCCAATAAGCACTCTTTGGGTCTAATCTAGTTATAAAACCCATTCCAAATCCTCCTAACTTTACAATCATCCTGTCCACATCTTCTCTCTGGGGGTATTATAATAGTCTTTGTCAAATATTTTGATGAAATTAAATTAAACTAGCTTTTATTAGGTATCTACTAAGGCTAAGGCTCTCTCCCAAGTTCTGGTAACACAACAAGATTTTTAATGACATTCCCAGACCCTAGTCTTTTACTCCCTTTTATTTATTTATTTATTTATTTATTTATTTATTTATTTATTTGTTTGTTTATTTATTTATTTATTTTTATTTGTTTGTTTATTTGTTTTGCCTTTTTGGAGGGCAATTGGGGTTAAGCAAGTTGCCCAAGGTTACATGGCTAGTTTTTTTGTGTGGGTGTTAAGTGTCTGAGGCCAGAACCAAACTCAGGTCCTCCTGACTCCAGGGCTGTCGCTTTACTCATTGCACCACCTAGCCGCTCCTAAGCATATATTATTTGCCTTCTAGAATACTGAATTCAATATCTTTGATCCTTTATAGAGATGGAGACTAAATCTTGTGTGATCCTGAATGGGGTTGCTCAGTATTTGAACTCTTTCTTTCTAGTTGCCTGCAGAATTTTTTCTTTGACTTTAGAGCTTTGGATTTTGACTATGACATTCCTAGGAATTTTTATTTGGGAGTTTCTTTCAGGATGTGACAGATGGATTCTTTCTTTTTTCCACTTTGCCTTATGGTTCTAATAGGTCTGAGAAATTTTTAAAAAATTTTTCTTGAAATACAGTTTTTGGTCTTAGTTTTCAGGGAATCCAATGATTTCCTACCTGTTTTCCAATTCAATTGTTTTACTATGAGATACCTTACATTTTATTTTATTTTTCCCATCTTCTAACTTTGGTTTTTTTTTTTTAATTCTTGTTGTCTCCTGGAATCATTGGCTTCTATTTGATCTAACTTTAAGGAAGCATGTGATTTTGCAATGTTATGAAACTTTTGTACCATGCTATGAATTCTCTTTCTGATGCTTTCTTCTCCAGCTCTCATTTCTTTTCCAACTGCCAACTGTATACCAGTTTCTAGCAAGGCCTGTGGCTACAGAGGTTGCAGAAAGATATCTAGACATTGATCCTCATCATTCCATTGCTCCCTCAGGTGCAATGACAGACAACTTCCTGCTCCAGCTACACAAATGGTATGCTATAAATCAGCCTGTGCAGCTCCCAACACCCCCAAGGAGTCTTCAACTGTGAGAATGGCAGTGCACATAGTAAGTGCAGAGAAAAACTACAGGTGTAAGCCATCATGCATATAAAAGAGCACATGCTAGACAGATGAATGGGCCCAGACAGAACCCCAAAGCTGGTTATAAAGACATGCAATAATCCCACATATAGGAGGTGGGGCACCAGAAATGGCATGCCACAGTTTAAGCTGCATACTTTGGCTGCTCATCACCCTGAACATGATATACCTGGAAAGGTGAATTTTTACTTGGAGTCATAAAGAGGGCAGTCCTTGAATATGATATAAGCTAGGGACCCTTTTTGGAGGTGATGTGAGAAAGGATGCTGTGAAATAGAAAGATTCCTTTTGAAGACACGTTGTGAGCAATCTCAGTTTTGGTGAGAAGTCCAGTGCAGAGAAGAAAGTGGGCCACTTTGGTCTGAATGTCTAACACTACAAATATAGCCCAATAACCCTAGGCCAAGAGCAGATCCATAATAAAATCTATCATAACTCCCACACAAGGACAACAAGGAGTTGGCAGGGATTGCATTAAACTTGCTGGTTTATTCAAAGGCCTTGACTCAAACCTGTTTCACAAAATTAGGCATAAAGGATAGCATCTTGTTATAGTCACGGCCACTGAAAGTCTTGAGCAACCACTTACAAGGCCTTAAACAGGTTCCCATGGCCCAGAATGGAACAATCTCGAGATCAGTAGAGCACTGCCCATCAGGTATCACCAATAATGAAATACCAATCTTGGGGAAGATATGAGTCCATCAGAGAATGATAGTATGAACCCATTGCCTACCAACTGAGTCGAAAGAGACTTGAAGAACCCCCCACCCCATTTCCCCCTAATGTTATACATTCATGTCTGCACCTGATGGGTACAAGAAATACAAATGATCTCTATAAACACGCTGAAGTTTGGTGAGTCACATTGAGTCACACAGACAGTTAACTCACCAGTACTTTCTGCACTTTGACATCCTTATCTACTATGGCCTGATAACCAGGATATTCCCAGGCCCAGCAATGGAAAAAGAATGTCATAAAGTATCTGAAAGTCTTCTAGAATCTAAATTAAGACTTTATATGGAATATTCTTACTCTGGCTGATCCATTTATAGAGAGCCTGGCCGCTCCATCTTCCTGGGTGAATATAGTTCCTGACTATATAGGCACTTATCTAACATTGTATTTTGAGTTCCACATCTGGTCATGGGCAACTTTTTGCCCAAAGTTCCAGCACTTTTATGGCTCGTGCACTTGTCTTCTTTTACTTTATATGTCTTTTATATCAGACCTTAATGAATAACATATGTAAATATTTTCCCAATTCACTGCTTCTCTTCTAATTTTTGTTGCATTGACTTTGTTCATGAAAAAGCTTTACAATTTTATATAATCTCAACTGTCTACTTCATCTTCTATGGTCATCTCTATTAATAACTAACATTTATATAGTACTTGAAGGTTTGCAAAGTGCTTTGCATATGTTATCTTACTTGATCCTCATAACAACTCAATAAGGTAGTTGCTAATTGTTACCATTGCCATTTTACAGATGAGGAAGCAGTCACTGATTGGTCAAGTCAATAAGCAAAATGGGTAGAATGGAGACAGAAAAAAAAAACCTAAGTTCAAATCTAGCCTCCAGCACTTGCCCTGGACAGGTCACTTAATCCCTATTTGCCTAAAAAAAAATGCCTCTTTTGAATCACTACCTTGTCATGGCAAAGGGGCTGATGTAGCTTAATGAAATTTAGAACTATGCCATATAGGGTTCCCATACAGGGTTGCCCGACAGGTCATAGTGGAGAGCTCTGACCAAAAAAAAAAATTAAAGAAAAAAGGTGATCCACAGAAGAAGGAAATGTCAAACCACTCCAGGGTCTTTGCCAAGAAAACCCCATGGGAAAAATAGTCCAAAGTGTCACAAAGAGTCAGGTACAACTGAATGGCTGAGCAACAACAATGTGCCAGGGAATGTACTAAGTGCTGGGGACACAAAGAAAGATGTGACAGCTCCTGCCTTCAAGGAACTCACATAATGGGGGAAGACAACACATAAATAGAAGCTGAAAAGTCATCTGGGAAGACGGTATGGGAAATGATCTGAAGAGGTGAGTTTCAGAGCTGATTTCATCTTGCAGAATGATAAGTCTCTGGAAATCATGGAATCCAGGGAAGCAGCCAAATAGAAAACAGTGAGGTGGATTCCCTGGACACCCTCCTTAAATGGTGGAAGATCTGGATTAGTTCTCCAACGTACTCCCTCCATCTTCTCCAATCAGAGGGAGGGAGAGGCCCCCAGGGGCAGGGAGAACTGAGGAAGTTTGAGTTTCCAAACTGATATGATCTTTCAGGATGGGTTTCTGGAAATCATGACCAGAAAAGTAGCCGAATGGGAAATGAAGTGACTTGCCCAGGGTCACACAGTTAGTATCTAAGGCAGAATTTGCACTCAGGTCTTCCTGAATCCAAATCCAACTATTTATATATTACACTACTCAGCAACCTGTCCCATATTTAGTTAATATTCTCCCCTTAGCCATAGTTGTGCAAAGTACTTCCTTATAGTCTCTTTTAATTTGGTGTCAAAAGTTTGACGCTAAACTTGAGCTTCAAAGGAACTTCACACAAATGTACAAGGGGAATAATTCCTTTGAAACAGGACAGGACCAGCAGGCAGATGGCCCTACTCAGTGGAAAACCACAAAAACTATATGAGTGGGGATCAACACAGTGCCAAATATAACTAATTTAGTTTCATGGGGCAGCGATTCAAATACTTAAAGATTGCTGTCATGTCCCCTTTTTGCAGGGAAATGCTGGATCCACCCCTAACCTGGCGTGTTAGAACTCACTTGGCTGAACAAGTTGTGGTGTATGGTCATGATGGGATACTACTGTGATATAAGAAATGATGAGTTCAATGATCTTAGAAAAACATGGATAGACTTGAACAAAATAATGAAGAGCAAAATGAGCAGAACCAAGGGAACATTGTATACAGTAACAGCAATGTTATTTTAAGAATAACTTTGAGGGGTGGCTAGGTGGCACAGTGAATGGAGCACCAGCCCTGGAGTCAGGAGGACCTTAGTTCAAAGTCAGCCTCAGACACTTAACACAAAAACTAGCCATGTGACTTTGGGCAAATCACTTAACCCCAAGTGCCCTTCCCCCCCAAAAAAAAGCAAAAAAAAGAAAAGAATAACTTTGAGTGAATACATTATTTTGACTATTATAAATACCCAAATTAACTACAAAGGATCTATGAAGGAAGATACTATCTGCATCCAGAGAAAGAACCAGTAAATAGAAGTATATATAGAATAATTTTACATTTTGTATATATGTACATATATATAAACCTATTTGTGTCTAATGTTGCCATCTTGGGACAGGGGGAGAAAAAAAGGAAAAAAAGAAATTTATATGATAATTTTATTATATATTTAAAAGGAATAGCAAGTTATGCATAACAGATTTGCAGTTTCATGTGCAATCATCTTTTTTATTATATGATGTTATGGAAATGCTTGTTTTATTTCATAAATTAAAAATAAAATAAAATTTCTTAAAAATAACAGCTTTGAGAGGGTGGCTAGGTATTGCAGTGAATAGAGCACCGGCCCTGGAGTCAGGAGGACCTGAGTTCAAATCCGGCCTCAGACACTTAACACTTACTAGCCTTGTTATCTTGGGCAACACAACCCCAATTGCCCTCCAAAAAGAAAAAAAAATAACAACTTTGATCAACTAAGTCATTTTGACTATTATAAATACCCAAATTAACTACAAAGGACATATAAAGGAAGATACTATCTGTATATAGAAAAAGAACTGATAAATAAAAGTACACATAGAATGACTTTATATATATGTATACACATTTGTGTCTAATGATAGCCATCTCTAAGGCAAGCAAGGGGGGAAGGAAGAAAAATGGGGGAAAGAAGAAAGTTACATGATAGTTTCATCATATATTTTAAAATAATAACAAATTGTACGTAACAGATTTGCAGTTTCATATGCAATCATCTTTTTTATTATACTATGTTATGGAAATGCTCATTTAATTATTCCACAAATTAAAAATAAATAAATATATTTTTTAAAGAGCCTATTGTTAAATTTTCAATGTGAGTGTTTAGACTTCAGAAATCCACAATCTACAAATGAGTAACTGCCTAAACTTAAGAAAGTGTTATTAATGCAGATTACATGGAAAAATATATGCACACATTTTTCCATAGTTGAACATTTACCAGCACACTGCTGTATTGCTTTGTAAACATTGCTTCAGCTCGGCAGGAGTACAGCAGAGGGCTCAAGGAATGAAGACATCTGCAAACTGGAAGCCTGGTGATCATCTGTAGTCAAGACAGATTAAGGAGCTGCTAGAATTGATGGAGTGACCACTAGCCCCCAACCTTCTCATCCTCTCTAGTCTAGTTCTTAGTTCTCCTCGTTGGTCAGAATAAGGTTCAGAGTAGCAGTTCCCCTTATCATTTCCTCCACTTTTAGAAAAATGAAATTATCATTAAGGCAAGTCAAGAATTTATCAACTTCTCTGCTTTTGGTGGGGCAGCGAATTCCAGGGGATTTCTATTCTGTTCCTTGTGAATAAGCATATCCTTTAAGAGCTATATTATAGTCCTAAGTCCCATACCACCAAGTGATACCATATAGTTATATTCATGAGGACAAATTTGCCTCCTTGCATTAAGAATTCTAGATCTCTTCATTTATCACCCATACTAAGGTATGACTACATCTTTATACCTAGACATTTGAGGTCATGCTCTCTCATGTTTCCTGAGAATTGCTGGTTCTCCCAGTTGTACGTGGTACTTAACTCTCTGCCATATCTGCCTTGGCAGATTTATAGGAATAGTTTTTCCTCCCTCCGTTTTCACTTTAAAATCTTCTTGGTTAGATTTATCACATTCCAGGCACGTTATTTTTTAACTAGTCCACATCAGGTTCATTCCATCCCTGATCAAATTCTCAACCTCCCTATAGTTAAGCCATGATTCAGACATCTAAGGTCTTTTCTCTGCCACCAATTTCTTATGGCTGCTCACTTTCCAAATCTGTTAATCTCTTCCGATGTTCCTTTAAGCAATTGTTGTTGCTTTTTGGTCATGTCCACTCTTCATGATCCTGTGGACCACAGCATGCCAATACTGTCCATGGGGTTTTCTTGGCAAAGATACCAGAGTAGTTTGCCATTAAAGCTAGTAAATGTCTGAGGCCAGATTTGAACTTAGGTCTTCCTGACTCCTTAACTTCTACTTTTACTAGTTTAATCTGTTTGCCTTGGAGGCAGTTAGGTGGCACAGTGGATAGCATACTGGGCTTGGAGTCAGGAAGACTACTCTTCAATGAGTTCAAATCCAGTATCAGATACTTATTAGTTGTGTGACCCTAGGCAAACTTAACCTATTTGCCTCAGTTTCCTCATCTGTAAAATGAGCTGGAGAAAGAAAGGGCAAACAACTACAGTATCTTTACCAAGAAAACCCCAAATGGGGTCACAAAGAGTCAGCCACAACTGAAAAGGCTGAACAATAAGAACAATTTTCTGATTCTAAGACCAGCACTCCATCCACTGGCTGCCTCAAAGGCAAACAGAGGTTAGGTGACTTATCCAGAGTCACATAGCTAGTAAGTGTATGAAGCTGAATTTAAACTCAGGTATTCCTGACTCCAGGCCCAGTGAAAAACCATCTGTGTTCCTAAGGTCTTCAGTTTCTTGCCTAGAATTTCACAATCCCTAGCAAAGTCATGTAGGTTCTCTTCTGATGATAGCACTTGCTTTCACAATCAGCAGGTAGTGAGTGATTCATGGCTAAAAGGATCCTCAGAGTCAAACCTCCTCATTTTATAGATGAGGAAACAGAAGGCAGGTCAGGTGATGTGACTTTTAGGAAGGAAGACAGGGAATCTTAGGCAGAGCCTGGGTTCTAACCTAGGTCCTTTGACTCCAAGTATTTTCCCACTAAGCCATGATGTCTTTTGATGATCATCTCTTAGAAGTCAAGGCAGATTCTCTAATATGTCCTGGATACAAGCCCTAAGAAGACAATAGTTTTCCTTCTTATCTTTATTAGGTTAACAGATAGTCACCTCATTTCCCCTACTATTCATTCCTCCAACCATTATTGGAAGGCTTCTTTCCTGATGATTTCTGTGGGTCCAGAGTATTATCTTTAATCCTCAGAGCGCAAAAAGCTACTTTCTTCCAAGAGGTTTCACGTGTCCCCAATACAGAAAGAGCATCAGACCTAATACTTAGCTTCAACGTTCTTTGACCTTCCTTCTCTGTGCCCCATGTTTTTCTACCCTCCAACCCACCTGACTCAGGTTAACCAGGATTCTCCTCAGCTTCTTCCAATCCTTTTCCTTCCTGGTTTCTTCCTTGAAGATGGCAAATGGTAAAACCAAAACTTGAACCTAGATCTTCAAATTCCAAAGTCCTCTATGCTTTTTGCTGTCAGGAGGGATATAAAAAGGAAGAGAGGGATGACAGAGACAATATAAAGGAAGAATCAATGACACTTGGTGACTGATTGGATGTTGGAGAAAGCAGAGCAATGGAAAAAGTCAAAAGTCGCCGTGAAGTTTGGGGCCTAAGTGACTGAGAGAATAACAATAAAGTCAATAGAAAAAGGGAAATCTATAAAGGAACTACCTGGGAGAACAAAGAAGGATGATTGGTTTAATTACAGATGAACAGAGTTTGAGGTGATAGTAAAACTTTAAACTGAAGTCTCATTGAACTCCATGAAGGTGTAAATCACAAATATTACAGAAACTGAATTGGAGTAAACCTCAGTGGTCAGCTAGTTTGGTGGTGTCAAACTCAGATAGAAAAGGGAGCTAGTAAATGTACATAAGGATCTCTGCATATTGACTTAGATAATCACATATTAACATTATCTGTGTTCTATTGTATTTTTATTTGTTGTGTCGAGTATTTCCCAGTTACATTTTAATTGAATTAGGCTGCACTTCAGGAGTATTGTCAGATCCTTTGGCAGCCCATTCCACTGCTGCAACGTTCTCTCTTTTTTTTCTTTTTAAGAACAGGTGTCCTTCTCTTGCCTAGGATGGAAGTACAGCTGACAGTCACTACTGGTCAGCATGTGATCTTTGACCTGCTCTGTTTCTAACCTGGGCTAGCTTGTCCCTTTTTAGGCAGCCTGGTGGTCCCCTGTTCTCAGGCACTCACTATGTTGGTACTGGGCTTAGGAGGGCACCCATTCATCTTAGCCCGCTGCAGCTCAGAACTCCTGAATTCCCATGATCCACTAGCCTTAGCCTTCCCAGTAGCAGGAATTGTAGGTATACATATCCAAATTCACTTGCAAGTCATGGCATCCTCTTCCTGAGGTCATGGTGCTCTTCAAGAATGAAGGACAAACGGCAACAACCCAGCCCACAGTTAAAGTTTTGGAAAGTTTCTCATTCCAAAAAGCTAAAAGTCTGCCTCACTGCTTTTGGTTCTGCCCTCTGGGGCTAAACAGAAAATGGCCAATCCCTGTTACACATGAAAACCTATCAAATGTTCAGCAGTTATAAATTTAGGTACCCATTAATGCTAAAGAGATTTGAAAAGCTATGATGGTTCAAACAATATGTATTTATTAAGCACCTGGACTAGGATGGCCTCTGAGAATCCTCTGACTCCAGATATATGACCCTACTGTGTGTACACAAAGACAAAAAAAGAAATGGTCTCTGCCCTCTGAGAGCTTGTATTTGATCTGTAGAGACATCGTATGTACAAGAAAATATATTAAAATGTTTTAGAGGCACTATGAGAATGAAATAGGGAATATTAACTATAATTATTAGCAAATTATTTAGGAATTTTTTCCCCACTTCCCGGGACTGGATTGTGCCCGCCTTGACTAGAGAAGTCTAAACTCTTGGATGCAATTCTTGACAAAAACAGCAGAGGGCAGGTTGGTATTTTGGATACCTTCTTGTAAACCACATGCAACAATGGAAACACCTTACCAAAAGATGGCGCCTGTGCCTGCGTGGTGGCCATAAGGGTCCGTGAGAGCTGTTAGTTCTGACTGTAAAGAGGTTTTCTTTTGCCGTTTCTGGGATATAAAGGGGAACTCCATTCTAATCAAATAGAAGCAAAAGGGGAGGGGAGGACATTGGGATTTTTAGGTTATCGTCGGTGGCTAATTTTTAAAAAGAGATCAACCAAGAAAGGAAGAGTTGGGTGGAATAATATAATTACAAGGTTTTCAATGAAATCATCCAAGTCTGGTTCCCAGGTTTGCTAGTTATATCTGTGAGAACTTGGGCAGGTCATCACCTCTCTGGACAAAGTTTCCTTATCTATAAAATTTAGGGGTTGGACTATATTTATATATAGTTTTATATTCATTTTGTTCTGAGCTTTTATATTTTGCTCGGAGCATTTATATTTTACTTTTATGTTTACAAAGTAGTTTTCCCACAAAAACCCTATGAAGACGGTTGTGTAACTATTCCTCCCTAGCAGGGGCCTCTTCTGTAAAATCACTGAATATCAGAATTAGAGAGAACCTCAAAGACTGTTTAATCTGACCTGTACTTGGGGGGGGGGGATTCCCTACAACATATCTAAAAAGTGGTCATCCAGTTTCTGCCTGAAGACTTCTAAGAGGAAAGCTACTATACCACCCACCCCTGAATTAATGAGCGCGCGCACACACACACACACACACACACACTTTTTTTTTGTACAGGGGGGAGAGACAGGGCAATTGGGGTTAAGTGATTTGCCCTAGGTCACCCAGCCAGTAAGTGTCAAGTGTCTGAGACTGGATTTGAATTCAGGTCCTCCTAACTCCAGAGGCAGTGCTCTATTCACCACCTAGCTTCGCCCCCCCCCCCAACACACACACACATACACACACACATACACACACATGCACACACTTTTAAAAAGTCTACTTGCTAAGCAGTTTTCCCTAATGTCTAAGCCTAAATCTAAATCTACCTCTTTCCTCTTTTGTTTCTACCCCACCAGGACAAACCTAGTCTCTTTTACACATAAGAGCCCTTCAAATACTTGAAAAGAGCTTTGAAATCTTTCCCATCTTCTACCTTTTCTTCAAGCCAAAAGTTCCTGCTTTCTTCAACTGATTCTCCCCAGTTAGGTAGCAACTAGATGATGCATTAAATAGAACAAAGAGCCTGGAGTTAGGAAGACCTGAGTTCAAATTTGACCTCAAACACTTGTTAACTCTATGATCTTAAGCAAGTCACTCAACCCCTGTTTGCCTCAGTTCTCTCATCTGTAAAACAGGGATAATAATAGCTCCCAGGTTTTCTTGTGAAGATAAATGAGATTATATCTGTAAAGTACTTTCCAAACCTGAAAGCTCTATAAAAATCTAAGCTATTAGCTATTATATTTCAAGAACTCTTCATCATCCTGGTTCCCCTCCTCTATATGCTCTCTATCTTATATCCTAAATGTGAAGTAAGTCCAGTACTGGCCTGGTCTCTTTAGGGCAGAGCCCTTACAATAAGATCATCACCCCACTACTGCTGGACACCATGCTTCTCTCAATGCAGCCTGAGATGTCATTAGCTTGCTTGGCTAATGAATCATACTGTTGATCACTATTAAATTTGTGGTCCACTAAAACCTCCAGATCTTTTTCAGACTAACCAAACTAGCCTTGCCTACCCATCTTCAAATTCATTTGTCATTCCCTTGGACCACATCAAAGAATTTAGAGACAAAAGTACTCTTTGGGATGTGAGGTGGTGCAGAGTCAATGGGACTTGAGTACCTTCACCCCTCTTTGACTTCCTGATCTTAGAGGTAAGGCTACATCATCATTGACCTCACAGGGTTGTTAGGAGGGAGATGCTTTGTAAACTGTAAAGTGCTATAGAAATATGAGTTATTATTAATGATTCAGCTTTGGTTCAATAAACACTTATTAAAAACCAACGTGTACAGAACTGTGTTGGGAATGAGGATACGAAGTCATACATACATACACACATACATAGGCAACCAACCAACTGTCAAGTACTATCTAAATGTGAACTATTATCATTACTTCAAATACTTTAAAAGGTTCTCAGTGATAAAGCCAACCTCATCCTGCTGTTATTATTAATAATAATATCTAACAATTTTATAACAAACTTTAGAGGATACAAAGCATTTTATATACATGATCTTGATTGAGCCTTATAACAACTGTGTGAGGTAGGTACTAAGGGTATTATTACCCCCATTTTACAGATGAGAAAACTAAGGTTCAGAGAAGTTCAGTGACATGCACATTGTCACCCAGTAGGTAAGTGTCAGAATCTGAATTCCTCTCATTCTGACCAACACTCTATCTATTGCATTATGTAAAATATTTATCATTCACTTAGAGTCCTAGTCTAAATCATCTCCTTAGCTTATTCTGGGTTTGCTTCATCTTAGGTTTTAAAACAAGAAAGGATCAACAGAATCCCCATGCGTATCCCATTTTACAGGTGAAAAAAACTGATTCCCAAAGAGCAAGTGACTTATCCAAAGTCACACACAGTTAGAAGAGGTAGGAATAAAACCTAAGTTTTCTCACTCCTTAAGGCAGTGTTTTTTCTACTTCATTGTTACTTCTCTCAGGGCCTCCTGATTATGCCAGGGGCCTATACCCTCTACAGAGCCCAAGCTATACCTACAGAAGCTGTCCTTCTCCCTCCCTCCCTGTCCTACCCTCAGCTCCCAACTCCTGTCTGCCATATTTGTCTCCTCTGGCATTCAAAACATTGCACCCCCAGTCACCAAAGTTTGTGCTTTCCAGCCTCACTACTTCCCCTGAGGCCATCACCCTCATTGCCTGGGACCTTCATATTGCCTGGGAGTTTCTGCTCCGCTTTGCTCTAACCCCACTCTTCAGTTTTTCATCTTCCCCAGAGCTCCCTCCCTGCCAGCCTGCTTGTCTTCCCATTGATTGATCTAGGCCTTCTTCCCCCACCCCATTTCATTTTAGAGGTTATAAAAGAAATTCCTCTGCAAAAGGGAAATGTTCTCAGGAAGAAAAGAAAAAGCCTTGCTAGAACATATGAAGAGCCTAGAGAGGTATGTGGTAGGGAAAAGGGGAAGAGAGCCAAGGTCCTCTTTCAGCTGCAAAAGATGTCCTTCCTGTAGGAAGTCAAATCTGAATTGTAGAACAATTTATCTGGAAGTCAGATCTGATTCAGATTGATAGGAGCACAAGGCTGGACTTACATGAACACCCATTGGGCAGCCACCCAAGAGGTATAATTCTCAAGCAAGGCACCCTGATCCAAAAACAACCTTACTAGTTAATTCCTGAAATTCCACAATTAAGGATCTGTTCCTTTGGCTGAAACCTTTATCCCCTGGGATACATTGGAAGGTTAATACTTTAAACCTCATTGGTCATTAACATCTCAGCATGAATCAAGTTCAACAATTTCAAATTCAACAAACATTTCAAATTCTACTTTGTGCTGGGTTCTGGGGATTCAAAGGTAAAAAGCAGAACAGATTCTGCCTTCAAAGTGATTATAATTTATTGAGGCAAGGGGTGTCCTAATATTTTGCATATATTATGTAGTTAGAAGAAAGAGAAAAGTATATAGAAGAAAAAGTGCATAGGAAAAAAGCACATAGAAGAAAGGGGTAAGAGATAGAGGAAGGCAGGCTCTTCTCAGGCTGGAGAGGGAGGCCTCATGGAAGAGTTGGGCCTTGAAGGAAGAGAACGATTTCAAAAGGGAGAATGTGGAAGGAAACCATTCTAGAGATAGGAAAATAAATAGAAGCAAGAGACAGCAATGTGATTGTGGAGGAACAGCTACTAGTCCAATCAGGCTAGAATGTAGAGTGAATAAAGGGTAGGGATCTGAGAGAGGCTGTGGAAGGCTCTGAATGTTAAAGACTATATTTTGCCCTTTAATTACTAGGGAACCACTGGAAGTTTTTCAATTCAATTGAATTCAATAACATTTATTAAGCACCTACTATATGCCAAATAAAATGCTAAGCACATCAAGGAAATGATGTGACCAGACCCACATGTTAGGACTGCTCCTTTGGGAGCTTTGTGAAGGAAGAATTGGAGAGGAGAGAGATCAGAGGAAGAGGCTGGAGAGGAAGGAACTTCAGAAGTTGTTATAATAGTTCAGGAACTGAATTAGGTGGTGGCATCACTGAATGAAGGGAATGGATGGTATTTTCCTCAAAATAAACTTGAAAGGGCAGAAAAACAAAAATTAGTTCTGAGGGGAAACAAGGGATGAGAGCTACTTTACCAGTGGAAAACTTCTAAGGGTACAAACACTCCATGGACAGACAATTAGAGCTACAAATACCTTTTTCCACTGAGGTGCAAAGAGGGTTTAGGATGGGGAGTTTGGGAACAATGAAGACAAAGTTCAAAGACTCCACAATTTTGTCTAAGGTCAGCCTTGAGTATATCTGTAATTCAGTTCCAATTCAAGCCAGTAGTGAGGGATTCATACCCATACAAGCAAGCTCTTATTGAAAAATACCAGTGGTTGGGAGAGGGGAGTTAGCATGGTGGATTCACTGCTGCTCTAGGTTGGTCCAAATCAGCTTTCAATTCATTCTCTGGTTTGATCTGGCTTTTTTCCTTCGAATTACAAGAGAGAGAATTTCTGTGCTAGAGAGCCATATTGCTTTGTTAATGAAAGGAGGGCCTCCCTCTCACATTTGCCTTTCTCTGAGGCCTTGGGGATCAGCAAAAAAGGCATCCAAGATAATATTCACTCAAGCCAGTTGTCTTGAGTAAAATGAAAGTTGCTTTACGAGCTAAGGATTCCTAAGAATATAAACAGTATAGAAAAGCAGTTTCTTTATTGTTGTGGCTGTTCCTGAACTGGAATTGAATAGGGAATTCCCAGTATTGACACTCCCTCTGCTGATGTATACTGGCAAATTATCAGCAATTTAGAGTCTTCAATATTTGCCTGGGTCACATAACTGTTATCTATCTGAGGCACATATGCCCAGGTAATTATAGCTATAAATAATAATTGCCTTAGGCCAGGTGCAGGCTGATCCCAAATGCAAGTTCAGAATCTGTAGAGGGTGAAGCAATGAAGCAGATGATTTTCAAAACCCTTTCAGTAAACACAAACACTCAGTATTGACAAGGATAGCTCTCCAGGTCCTCATTCAAGGGTATACACTCAGGTCAATAACTATATGGGCAGTTATGTGTCACAGTACATAGAGTATGAGTCTGGAGTCAGGAAGACTCATCTTCCTGAGTTCAAATCTAACCTCAGAAACTTACTACCTGTGTGACCCTGGGCAAGTCATTTAACACTGCTTCAGTTTCCTCATCTATAAAATGAGCTGAAGAAGGAAGTGGCAAACCACTCCAGTATCTCTACCAAGAAAACCCCAAATGGGATCACAAAGAGTTGAACGTGTCCGAACAAAAACAACAACCATCATAACTATAACAACACCCACAGGGAATAAATGGTCCATCAGGGCAGAAGAACTTCACCTCCTTCCAAGAAAACCAGTTATATAGCATAAAATATTTGGTGATGTCAAGATTGTCTAATATGAAGGGCATTGACATGGGAGATGCAAGTAACCTGCTTGTGGGAGACAGGAGGACTGATATAGGGCTATCTTCTGCCTTGGCCTACCACAGAGCCCTGGATCTGGAGTCAGGAAGGTTTACCTTCAAACCCTGCCTCTGACACTGACTAGCTATGTCACTTCTCTGAGCCTCACCTCCCTCATCTGTAAAATGAGGGTAATACTCACCCCTACCTTACAAGGTTATTGTTAGGCTAAAATGAAAAAAATTCATACAAAACATTTTGCAGAGCTTAAAGATTAAGAGACACTTTCTATTTAGATAAATGGTCAAAGAATATGAACAGGCAGGTTTTTTTGTTTATTTTTTAATGTTTTTTATTTTAAACTTAAATACTAATGCTTAAATATACAATAAGAAAAAAGAAATATAAAAAACATTAAAAACTTAAATGCAAAATAAGAAAAGAAAAAAAAAGCATTGCCATGTACACAGCAGAAAGGATTTAAAATACACAATAAAGAATTTCCATTTCAAGAAAGCCTATATAAATAATAGGCAGTTTTTAAAGGAAGAAATTCAAAATATTAACAACCACCTGAAAAAAAATCTCCAAATCACTAATAACAGCTTCCTTTTATATGTTGTCTTTGCCATTGGAGGGCAGGCACTGTTTTTCTTTCTTCTTTCAGTCTTTGTGTTTCCAGCGCTCAGTATGGCGTTTGGTATATAGTAAGCCCTTAATAAATGATTGTTTTCTGTCTACCTAATAAGAGAAATAGAAATTAAAGTAACTAGGACATTCTATTTTGCACTTATCAGACTGGTAACGAAGATCAAAAACAGAGGAAATCACAATTATTAGAGAAACTGAAGGGGAAATAGACATAGTGATGCAATGTTAGTGGAACTGTGAATTGGTCCAGATTATTCTGGAAAGCAATTTGAACTATGCCCCAAAAGTCACTAAATTGAGCATTTGACACAACGATCCTACAAGGTACCTAGTAGATATACTACTAAGTTTATAGCACAAAGAGATGAAAGAAAGAGGAAAATGGCCCCTATATACAAAAATATTTATAGCAACTCTTTCTGTTAGAGCAAAGGTCTGGAAACTAAGGGGTACCCATCACTTAGGGAATACTTGAACAAATTGTTGTATTTGAATGTTAAAAGTATCACAATGTAATAAATGCCCAAAGAGATGGTTTTAGGGAAATTTGTAAAACTAATGCAAAATAAAGTGTGCAGAAAACCAGGAGACCAAGTTTTGCAATAACAACATTGTAAAGAAAAGCAGTATTGAAAGACCTAAGGACTATGATGGGTGAGATGGTCAACTATAATTCCAGAGGACCCATGGTGAAGCTTGCCACCTACCTCCTGACAGAGAGGTGATACAATCCAAATGTAGAGACTAAGAAATATTTTTTAAGAAATGGCTGATATGGGGATTTGTTTTGCTTGACTAGACATATTTGTTGCAAGTTTTTCTTTGTGTGATTTTTCCCCAATTGTTGGTGGGGGCAAGGGGTGAAGGGGTGGAAGACAGAGAAAGGAACAAAGGACAAGGTTGACAAAAAGAAAAAGGAAAGAGGATCATTTTAAAATTCATGGACAGAAATGGAAGAAAAGCCAAAGGGAATCATTCTGATGCAGGCCAGCTTTGAAAGTTGAATGCTGAATTTATTATGTACTTGAAAATGAAGCTGCACAAAATAGAGATTCTCGGTTTCATGTACAAATTCTCTTTGCATGTTCTACTATGTACACGGAAATATTGTATTTGGTGTTTAAGTTCATATATGCATATATAATAGCCATATGTATCTACATATATATTATATATATACACACATTTTATATACATACATATGTGACACGTAGAAAGTTCAAGAGACAATTTCTGGAAATTAGTCATTTTATTAATCATGCTAGTAATAATTAATAAAAGGGATCAGTGACACTCTCGAATGTCAAAGATGCATCATGGAACCACTCAATGCTTATATGCCCTTGGAAGAGTGGGTGTTCCTGAGGGTAGCAATCTAATTGGTTAACAAGATAGATTGAATATTATAATGAGAGGTGGACCTATTCTAATGAGGGCCTAGAGGATGTTACTTTGATCATGATATTTACTTCCAAATCATTGCTCAGCCTTGAGCAATCTAATCAAAGAATTCATTCCCACCCAAACCTGAGTAAAACAGAATGACCTTTCTTCCCCACCCCCAAAAAGATTGAGGAGAAAGTTAATCCAATATTATTATCAGCAATGTCCTTTAGATGCTGGCTTAGCCTAGTAGAGAATAAGGTTTCAGCAAAGATAAATCCTGTGTCTTCCCAATATTAACAGTTAGTTATTTTAACAATCATCTCTCTGTCTCTCTCTCTCTCTGTCTCTCTGTCTCTCTCTCTGTCTCTCTCTGTCTCTCTGTCTCTCTCTCTCTCTCTCTCTCTCTCTCTCTCTCTCTCTCTCTCTGTCTCTCTCTCTCTCTCTCTCTCTCTCTCTCTCTCTCTCTCTCTCTCTCTCTCTCTGTCTCTCTCTCTCTCTCTCTCTGTCTCTCTCCCTCTCCTCCCCCCTCCCTCTCTCTCCCCCACTTCTCTCTTCCCCATCTCTCTCCCCTTCCTCCCCCCTTCTCTCTCTCACACACACATACACACACATACACATACACAACCACACACACATATGCACATAAAATCTTAAAGAGTTATTTTAAAATGAGCTATTGTAATTTCTCTGGTTCATTTAGTACTTTCACAATTCCAATGTACCATTTAGGCTCTCCAGATAGAGGTTTTGGTATAAAGTTATAAGGGTTTTACCTCTATCCATCATTGGGCAAGATTGAAAAATATTATTGAAACTTACTCAGACTTACTGAAATTTGTTTTTGATCCTTCCCCCCCCCACCTCTTTCTTATCCTACCATATGGTACTGTGCCGACCATTCCTAAGTGTCCAGTACTCTTATGCTTCCCTTGGTTGACCCAAAGACTGGAGGACTTAATACCTCAAGCTTTGCTGGTCATCAACACCTTCACTTCATTCATTAATTAGATCTTTTTCCAGGAGACATTGAACTGAGAGTAGTTTTTGATACAGGAGAGGCTGAAGAAATAGGTCAAGACCAGGAAGCATTAGGAGAGATACTGAAAGAATTAGAAAGAGAAATAAGATATGCCTCCTGCTCATAAAGAAGTTATCTACAATCTAGTGGATAAGGCAAAACTATTATGAAAGAGAAGATAAGAGATGCAAAAAAAAAAAAAACACAAAGTATGTGAACCTAGAAGAGGGAAAGAACTCTGGGGGTAGAGAGGAGGAACAGGGAGAAACACTGGGGACTCAGAAAGGGCACCAGGAGTTGTCATCATGCTATTGCCACATTGGAAAGAACGGATCATCGTATTAGGGTAGAGTGCTGGCCCTGGAGTCAGGAGGACCTGAGTTCTAATCCAGCCTTAGACACTTACTTAGCTGTGTGACCTTGAGCAAGTCATTTAACACTGACTCAGTTCCTCACGGATAAAAATAAGCTGGAAAAGGAAATGACAAACTCATATGGTCTCTCATGGAGAGTCAGACATGACTTAACTGGTTTGTCTCAGTTCCTCATCTATAAAAATGGGCTGGAAAAGGAAATGTCAAACCTCTCCAATATCTTTGTCAAGAAAACACCAAATGGGGTCACAGAGAATCAGACACAACTGCAACAACCTAATGATGGATCATCCTATTTATATTAAGTTGCTAATGACTGGCTGGTAAGACTTTCCATGTTGCCTCTCCCAGGGGTATTTGTATTTTCACAGATGGCAATATGTTAACCAAAAGAATGAAGCTCCAATGGTGGAATTTTAGCTATCTGCAAGGGTGGGAAGATATTGAATGAAGGAATGAATAAATGAATGAATGAATTAGTGAGTGAGTGAGTGAATGAGTAAATGAATGAAGCATTTATTAAATGCTTACAATAGGCAAAGTAGTGTGCTAGATGAGGGCGCACATAGAAAAATGGGACTGGTGCTCAAAAAATTCACATTCTAGTGGAGAAGATGATACATGTGGAAAGTTTTAGTTATAAGGCAGATGGAAAGGTCCGATGGTCCTAATGGTTCTGTAGGGAGCAGGTGGAACCTCTTCTTTAATCAGTTTCTGACATTGAACCATTTGACTTTGCCAAAGACATTGGTGGCAAGAACTTTCTTTTCTGGGTCTTTAGTAGTTGTGACTGCAGCAACAAAATTTAGACCCCCAAAAATTTAGACATAAAAGATTTATTGTATTGGGAAATACTAGACAAAATAATAAGATGGAAAATGCTATCCACAGCCAGAGAAAGAACTTTGGAATCTGAATGAAGATGTCTCCTTTTCTTTTGTTGTATTGTTTCTTCTTTCTCATGGTTCCTCCATGAGAATTAGTGTGAAAATATGTTTAATATGAATATATAAGTAGAGCCTATATCAGATTGCATGACATATTGGGGAGGGGAAGAAACTTTAAAACTCAAAATCTCATGGAAGTCAATGTTGAAAACTAAAAATAAATAGATTGTATTTTTAAAAAAGGAAAGAAAAAAATAGCACCAATACTAATAATAATTGTCTGTAATACCAAGAACCCAAACTTGGAATGCATACTACTTGGGGGCCTGCCTAAGTCCTGAGAAACCTTCTGAATGGTACCAGGTGAACTCAAGAGGTTGGTGCCTTAGCTATAGAACCATCTCCAGCTGGTGGATAGATAACAAAATAAAAGACCTTAATCTTAATAAGAGTACTCTGCTTAATAATGCTTAATAAGAGTAATCTGCTCCAGACAGAAACCAAGATTTCAGTTCCTTGCCAGCTACCTTTACAGAGCCAAGGAGGGGAATGAATGGGTGGCTAGTTAAATCTAGTTATATCTTATGCTGATAAGTGACTGATAAAAGTTTTGTCCCCAAGAGTTTCCTCCAGAGAAGGGATGTTTCTTTGATTATAGTGGGTGGGGCAAGGAGGTGAGGGAAGAGAGTGGAGAAAGTTAGTAGGTGGGGACTAGAGGGTGAAACATAATGTCCTGTGTCCTCAGCTGTCTCTATGGTGACTTAAAACAGGACTGAGAAAACTTGGCTTCCCTCCCTGGCTGTGTTCCCATTCTTCTTATTTTCTTTATTTTTGAAGGGAATTCTTGGAGATGACAGGTTCATTTTACCACTTATTAACTACCCCTGATAAGGAGTCATACTCAAATGGCTTGTCATCTTTCTTTTCTAGAACAAACCCTTCACTTGCACTTTGTGTGGGGGGGGGGGGGGGGGGGGGAAACAGAAGGGCCATAACCAAACCTTAATTTTCAGAATATTTTTAAGATTATATCCTATTCAGAGAACTGGCATTTTCTTCTTTTTTCAAACATTCAATAATGTTTTATTTTTTTCCAATTACATGTAAAGATAATTTTCAGCATTCACTTTTATAAGCTTTTGAGTTTGAAATTTTTCTCCCTCCTTCCCTTGCCCTTCCCTCCCCAAAGACAGTAAGTAACCTGATATAGATTATACATGTATAATCATGTAAACATATTTCCAAATTAGTCATGTTGTGAAAGAATCAGAACAAAAGGGAAAAACAAGAAAGAAAAGAAAAAAAAACAAAAAAAAGTGAAAATAGTCTGCTTTGATCTGCATTCAGACTCCATAGTTCTTACTCTGGATGTGGATAGCACTTTCCATCATGAGTCCTTTGGAGTTGTCCTTAGATCATTGTATTACTGAGAAGAGCTAAGTCAATCATAGTTGATAATTGCACAAAGTTGCTGTTACTGGAACACTGGCATTTTCTAGTTCCTCAGAATTGCAAATAGAATTGATAACTCGGTGAACTTTCTGCCAGTCCATCCCACAGGTGGTAAAACAAATACAATGAACATTCTGACCAAGGGGCATGCTCAGTAAAACACTTAGAATCATGGACTACAGAACTAGAAAGAACTTGGATACACTATGTTCTCCTACATTCAAGTTAGGTAATCACCGTTATATAAACACAACAGAGACTCAGAATCTGAGTGACTTTTCCAAGGCCATAAAGCAGGTGATTAGAAAAAGAGGGACACTAAATAACCCCAGTCTGTTGTCTCATAGGGTAGTGTTCTGTAACCTGTAATACCTTGCTGCTGATTAATTAATCGTTATTAATTACCCAGAAGAGAGTGCCATGGGAACTGGGAAAATAAGAAAGTGGTTATTACTAAGGCCATGTTAGCCCATCTATAGTTATCTTAATATGATAATCATACATGTGTATAATAAATAATAACGGTTCCTTGATTTTGGACATGTAGAGACTAGAATTAAGAACTAAATGTTCTCTTTTCCTAAGCTAAAGTGAGAGCCCCACTCTCACCCCCACCTGCAAAGACTTAACTTTTTCTGCTTGGGACTCTACCCCTGGGGCTCCAGTGTCATGATTGGTGATTTCTTCAGACCCTCAGGAAGGAG
>NW_027185810.1:801390-861638 GCF_028583685.1 Petaurus breviceps papuanus
TCCCCTTGCCATCTCCATAACTTTCTGAATCAAAATATCCCTCCCTGGCCCCCACTTTCTTTTGTATGTTGGCTCCCCCTGCTAGAATATAATCTCCTTTGTGGGCAGGGACTGTCTTTTTGCTTTTGTATTTTTATCCCCAGGATTTATCCATTTCTTAAAATGCTTTTTAATTCATTCATTCTAGTCTACATTGATTGGGACATAGTGTACAGAACAAAGGAGGTGATGATCTGATGTACTCTGCCCTGACTGGAACAAATCTGTATCACTCTGCTCAGTTCTGGGAGCCACAGTTTTGGAAGGATATTTTCAGGCTGATGCATGTCCAGAGGAGATGACCAGGATGGGGAGAGGGGAATGGGAATGGAGAGGAGGACATGTATTCCATAATGAGGTTCATTTGAAGGAACTGGGGATGTTTCGACTAGAGAAGAGGGGACTCAGAGGAGGAGGAAATAGGAGTGCTATATCCAAGTATTTGAAGGGCTATCACATGGAAGATTAATTAAACTTGTTATGCTTGGCTTCAGAGGATAGAACTAGGAACAATGGGTGGAAATTTCAGAGAGGCCAATTTCAACTCTACGTAGGGAAAAAAATAATTCTTAGAACTGTGCACTGTGGAATGGGCTGTCTCATGTTCCCTTTCACTGGGGTTCCCGGACAGGAGCTGGACCACCTGTTCATAGGGACTATCGTGGAGGAAATTCTTGGTCAAGTACAAATTGGATCGGATTCACTCGGGTCCCTTTTACTCTAAGAGTCTTGGAATTTGTGAAATTAACACCAGATTAGGATCCAATCTGGGACATTTGATTACAAAACCAGTGCTTATTCCATTGCAGCAGCCTTTTTCGTTAGAGCAGTTGGGTGTGCAATCAGGTATGAGCAAGTTACAAGATATAACCAATGAGGAATCCCAAAGAAGAACCGAAATAAAGCAGAAGGAGGAGATCTGGTCACAGATCTGCTTGAGTATTTAAGTAAACTTGATTTAGTCTTGGGATGAGTCTCTAAGGAGCTTCAAATAATTTCTTTCGAGTATCATGTAAAAGAAAATCATGAAATTCAAAGACTTCATCTAGTGCTGGAAGAGACTTCAGAGGCCATCTAATCCAGACCCCTCAGTTTATAGATGAGGAAACTGAGGTTCAGGGAAGTTAAGTGACTTTCTCAAGGTCTCTCAGATAATAAGCATTAGAAGTGGGATTTGAAACCATGTTCTTGGACTCCAGAATTTATCCTTTGTCCACCATACCATGATGCACAGTTCTCAAGCTTACCAAGGACTACATCAACCTCCATGTTTTAGCATCATTTATCTCATACTCATTACCACATAAAGAAGTCGCCAGAATTTTATTCATTAAATTGACAGGGGCGGGGGGGAGTCAAGGAGTTCAGGAATCCCAATAACCAGAGCCCCTGGAAAGCAGTCTGCAATGAATTCATGGACTCAAGCATTCTCTGAGCCAAGGTGGCAAAGATTTATTGTTATGCTATACAGTGGGCAAGAGTTCTTAGGGAACCTGCAACCTTAGAGGGTACAGTTAAAGTTTATATAGGATAACTATAGGAAAAACCTGTGCCAAATATGCTAAGTAGGTGAGTCAAGTCAGGATTAGGGAGGAGTTAAGGAGTGGTCAGTTCTTAAAGGAACATGCACTTTTAATATCTACTGTGCAGGCATATTGCCCAGAATTCACTGGGAAATAGCCCAAGGCAGGGCTACATAGAGGTGTGGTTTTATGCTTGAAACATCACTAAGTCAGCTAGCGGTCAGGGCTGACCAACCTGCTACCCATCAATGTCATGTTTGACAAGATGGATGTTGGGAGTATACATATGTCCCAAGCTAACAAGAGATTCAGGATGTATATAATGAGCTAGGGAGTTACTTATAGATAATCTAGTGAAGAATTCATAGGTGCAATTTGTTATTGTACCAAGGGGAGATGAACATTTGTCTGGGGTTTGATCTTGAATGGTTGCTTGGCAGAGTACTGGAAGGGCAGAAGGGGCAGAGATAATGCTCTGAGGCTGGGGAGATTTGAGGCTATGGAGAAATGTGATTATACAAACTGGGGTTCAAGCACAGGCACCCAAGCACCCCATCAAAATGACATTTGGAAAGATGATTTTATTTAATTGGCAAAATGAAAAATACTCTGATGCCCCGTGTACATGGTGATAATAGAACTTTTGGCAGGAGACAGCCATGAAGGCAAACCTGTTAGCCCTCATCCATAGCTAACTTTTGACTCTCTTTATCAAAGATGACCCAAAGCAGAAACAACCATGGACAAAGCAACTGGTTGAAAAAAAGCAGGCTTTTGTAATAGAGGAAACAGTTTGGGAATGGATGAAAAATCTGAAGTCCAGGACAAGAGAAGAGGTAAGCGACAGTAACATAGGTGTATAATTCATGAAAAGGCAACAGTCAATAAGCCAGAAGAAAAAACAATGAGCAACCTCAGAAATATAACCCAGAGAAGTGGGGGCTGCTATCTACTCATAGTATAGAAAATCAGGGAAGCAGGGTAAATTGACTGGCATGCCCCTGTGATCCAAAGGATGCAATCTTTCTCAATTCTCTTGCTTTCTCCAATTCTGAAACTTTCCCCAGGAAAAGGAATCTAGCTCATTAAAGGCAGATAGGTTGCACAGTGGCTAGAGCACTAGGCTAAGAGTCAGGGAGATCTGAGTTCAAATCTAGCTCTAGATACTTATAAGCTGTGTCACTTCCTTTTGTAAATAGGGATGATAGCACATCCCTTATAATGTCTTGTGAGAATAAAATAACATGTATAAAGTGCTTTGTAAAGCTTAAGGTGCTATATACATGCTAGTTATTAAGATTATGAAGCGTAGAGTCAGGAAGACCTGGGTTCAGATCCAGCCTCAGACACTTTCTAGTTGTGCGACCTGAGCAAGTCATTTAATTCTGTTTGCCTCAGTTTCCTCATCTGTAAAATGAGCTAGAGAAGGAAAAAGCAAACCACTTCAGTATCTCTGCCAAGAAAACCCCAAATGGGACCACAAAAAAATTGGACATAACTGAATAATGACATTATTATTATCTCCTTGGGGCAGGAGGCTAAATCTACTGAATGTTTAACTAGTTCACAAGGAGACTGAGTCTCTTCTTTAAAATCTGAAAAGCTTGTCATGATGGTTGTTGGATAGTTCACATTACTAATACTTCTCCACCTTTATTAAATATTCAATAGGAACACATTATCAAGTCCCCGAAAGCTAACTTCAAAGTTCTGTCATTGTGGATTTGGGAAAGTTTCTGGTGTTTGAAAAATTCATCATCCAGCCTGCAGCCAACCCAGGGGTAAGATTCTCCAAATTTAGCTACACTTATACTTGGATAGCAGACCAACACTCTGTCTCCAGATTCTTATTGAAGCCACAGAATAGTGTAGTAGGAAGAGTGGTAGACTGGTCATTGTGAGTCCAAATCTCGCCTCTCCTCACTGCTTGTGAGACCTTGGGTAAGTCACTTAACAACCACTCCCACTTGGCCTGCATTTTTTTCATGTGTATACAATAATACTCTGGGAAAGCTTAGGTTGGCCACAAGGACCCTGGGAAGAAATAAAATTCCCAGGGTCTTCATGGCCAACTCAAGTCTTGCTAGGGGGCTATTTCCTATGAGTCAGTCAATCAACAAACATTTATTGAGTATCTACCTATGGGCCAGGTACTGTGCTTGGCACTGAGAAATTGTTGTTTAGTTATTTCAGCCATGTCTCACTCTGTGACTCCGTTTTGGATTATTTTGACAAAGATACTGGAGTGGTTTGCCATTTCCTTCTCCAACTCATTTTACAGAAGAAGAAATTGAGGCAAACAGGGTTAAGCTACTTGCCCAGGGTCACACAGATAGTAAGTGTCTAAAGCCAAATTTGAACTCAGGTCTTCCTTACTCCACTGGAGATATAAAGACAAAAATTAAGTAGTCCATGTCCTCAAGGAGCTTATATTCTATTGGTGGAAGAAACAGCAGAAGAAACAGATTACAATGTAATTTGGAAAGGGGAGAGATTCACAACAAAAGGTATTAAAATAGACCTTTGGAAATGACGTTGGTCTAAAGGACCTTTAAGATCCAATCTCAAGAAGTAAGAGAGGAATATAATGAGAGGAGATGGGGAGAGACAGAATGGGGTAAATTTTCTCACAAGGGAAAACTGTCACAATGGAGGGAAAGAACAGGAAGGCAAAAGGGAATGAGTCAACCTTATTCTCATTGAGTTTGGCTTAGGGAGGGAATGACATACACAATAAATAGGTTATCTAACCCTACAGGAGAGTAGGGGGGAAGGAGATGAGGGGGGGATAATGGAAGGGAGGGCAGCCTGGGGGGGAGGGAAGTTGGAAGTACCCACTTTTGAAAAGTGACAAGATCAAAGTAGAGAATAGAACAAGGTGGGGGGTTGGGATAGGATAGAGGGAAATATAGTCAGTCTTTCACAATATATCCACTATGGAAATATTTTGTTTAGCTATACATGTACAACCTCTATTGAATTGCTTGTCTTCCCAGTAAGGGTGGATGACAAGGGAGGAAAGGAAAGAATCTGGATTTCAAAATTTTAAAATCAAATGATTAATATATATGCTATTATTACTTTTACTTTACATGCAACTGGGAAATAAGATATACAGGCACTGGGGCATTAGAGATCCATCTTGCCCTACTGGAAAGTCAGAGGGGGGATGGGGGAAGATATGGGAGAGAGCAGACTGGGGGAGAGGATATTCAGTGGGATCGCTATTTTGTGGTGGTGGGTAGGGGAAAAATGGGGAGAAAATTGGTAACTCAAAATCTTGTGGAAATGAATGATGTAAACTAAAAAATAAAAAAGAGAAAAAATAATAATAATAAAAATTTTTAAAAAGACAAACCAAAAAAATAAAAAAGGATCCAATCTCAGTTCTAAATCTATTATCCTTAGTACTAAATACAGGGAAATCTTGGTAAGACTTGGGGTAGTATATGTAAAGCACTTTGCAAGCTTTAAATCACTATAAAAATGCTGGTGGTGGTGGTGGATGATGATGATGATGATGAAGATGATGATGGTGATGAGGAGGAGGAGAAGGAGTTTTCCTTCTACTCTGAGAGATGTCAAAAGTAAAGATGTTTTTGGGCATCTAAGGTCACTGCCAACTCAGACACTGTGATTCTGAGCTACTTTTCCTGAAACACTGACACCCAATAATGAGAGGGTATATTCTGAGGGATATGACCAAATAACAGGCAGATATCAGGTTTCAAAAAAAATGGATGCTGAATTTGACTGCATCACCACCACCACCACCAAGAATACTGGCAGGCAGGGATTACACACACCCATTTTTCAAAAGCTGCTTGAACTACAAGACACTCTGAACAAGTTTCTCTAAGCAAATAAACACCTCAAATTGGCAAGTTTGACAGGTAGTATACCTGAAACCATGTTGTGCATTTGTGAGAACATCAGTCACTTTTAGACTACTGTAAGGGTTATGGGATTTAAAGATCTTCCATGCCCCATTGGACTTGCTGACGTAGCAGGAAGGGGCAGAGCAAGAGGAAGCAGAAGCCAACCTAGAGTTCCTGTGGTGGCTAGCAGTGGCGGCGATGGCGGCAGCAGCAGTGGAGGCAGCAGCGGCAGTGCGAAGCCCTGTTTGAGCCAGCCAGAATATCTGCTAAGGCCTCCTGCTGAGGCCTGCCAGGGGCCGGAGCTGCTGGGAGCACGCTTCTTGGACGCTGGGTGGTTGCTGTGAGTGGGGAGAGGAGGACCTTTGCCTGAGGTAGCCTGTTCTGTTTTAAAGGCTTGAGAATGTGGGTGCTTTCTACTTTATCTACCTGTGCCAATGGCATAACTACTCTGATGGCTTTCACTTTCTGGTTTTGGGACTCAGTCTTTTGTTATTTTAATAAATTCTCTAGCTTATTCCCCCATATGGCAAGCCTGATGTATTTTGTGATTATATTATGTATTTGTGATTATATATTGTAATTATATCAGCATATCTGTAATTTCCATAGGCATTTTGAATATGGCATTGCTGATACAACTACCAACATCCTAATAGGTAGGTTACTATATCAGGATATACTGTCAGGCATGTGATCTTGTGAGATTATAGATTTAGAGCTGAACTAGACAATAGAGGTCATCTAGCAAAACTCTCATTTTACAGATGAGAAAACTGAGGCTCAGAGATGAAGACATGAATAGGAAAGAGAAGAGTTGAGATTCCAATTCAGTTTTTCTGGTTCCAAATCCAGCTCTCTTTCCCAAATACACTGTATCACCTACTTTATGGCAACTCCCCAAGATATTTAATTTACAATTCAGGTCCAGGACAAAATGCTGAGACAATCTATCTCTATTTGAGATTTTTACTATTATATACTCTAGAAAGGTTTTCTTCCTCCCTCAGATCTCTGAGCTGCTAAAGAATCAATGAATCAATAAAACTACTATTAGCCTATAAAGAGAAAGCTTACTGTGTTGAATTTAATAGAATTTAACATAAATGTTACATGGGAAATTGTTAATTTGCATGATCCTTGGTTGGGTACAGAAAACAAATGTTTAATGCAAGAAAACACATGGGTGTTGTAGTGGAGGGGTTGGAGTTGGAGGAGTTGATTTTTTCCATTTTTTTTCTACTTAGTTATATTGGGAGGAGGGGCAATCTATGAACAGTAATGAAATGAATGTAATTCGATTTTTCTTCTTTTAGGGGACATGCTGCCAAAGTGAAAACCTTTGGTCTAATATCCCCAAATCAACTTACTTTCAGAGTCCAAGATGAATGGCAGTATAATATGACTGCCAGAGAATGCTATACTTAAGACATGACGGAGGTGAGTTTTAATCCTGCTGATGCTAACTAGCACTGTGACCATGGACAGCTCATTTAACTCTCTGAAACTGGTTATCTTCTGCAAAATAGGGATGGCACCTGTTGGACTCGTGTGAGGTAATATATGTAAATTGCTCTGATAACCTTTAAGCCCCAACAAATGTCTGTTGTTATTTATTACTGAGGACATTCCAGAAATGAAAAGGATTCATTATCATGACCATGTTCTCTTTGGCAATGCCATCCATCTACTCACTTCCAATGTGATCAGAGGAAAAGACAGACCTTTTCTAGTCAATAGAATTCTTTTCATAGCTTCTGAGATAACAAAAAGGCGACTTGTTTTCATCAAGAAATATTAAGTAGTCTTTTTTTTTTCTCTATAGCCTCTCCAAGATGGCAGGCAGGGATCAGATCCACTCAAATTTTCAAAAGCTACTTGAACGATGGTACACCCTGAGCCAGGGGTCCATGGGCCATCAAGATGAGGCAAAAGAAAAACTTAGCAGCCCAGAATCCAAGAGTGCTAGAGCTGAAAGTGTAATTGTGGATCGTCTAGCCCAACCTCCCCATTTTACAGATGAGGAACCTGAGACCCAGGAAAATCAAGCAACTTGATCAAGGGCATACAGGGTAATGAGTATGGAGGTAGAAGAATATATCAAGGACCTCACACTCCAGCAGTTCCACCTGCACTTACATTAGAGAGAAGGTGTTTCTATAAGGTGTGTGCTGCAGCTGGCACTGGTATATACATGTCAGGCTTGCTGGTTTGGTGGGTTTATTCATCATCTTATCCATGTGAGAGTGTGGGAGCAAATGTCCTGGTAAGCCTTGGAAAGCAGTTATAAGCCTTGGATGCAGCAAGTTCTGATGCTCTTTTATGTGTCCCCCCTCCCCCCACACACACACATACACTACAATCTTTCTCTGTATTGATGGTCACTGCTTTTCTAGGGGAAGTAGTCAAGAGTTTGTGGGCTGTGTCTTTGTCTCCCTCCCCCCTACACACACACACACACACACACACACACACACACACACATGTTCACATGTGATTCAGCAGGACTCCTCCAGCACATCAAAACAGTGCAACAACAAAGAGAAGGTGGGAGGGAGGTAGCTAGCCAGTGCAGTGAATAGAACACCGGCCATGGAGTCAGGAGGACCTGAGTTCAAATCTGCCCTCAAACACTTAACACTTACTAGCCGTGTGACCTTGGGCAAGTCACTTAACCCCAATTGCTCTGCCTTTCCCCCTCCAAAAAGCAAAAACAAAAACAAAGAGAAGGGATGTGAGCAAGGATGATGTGTCTCACAGATTAGCACAGAGTGCATATCTGATTCTCAAAGACTAAATGGGCACAAATATAGATCATAGAGCCACAACTGAAAGAAACCTCAGAGGTCATCTAGTCTAACACCATCATTTTATTTTGCTTATTTATATATCTATGTATATACATAACCATACACCAACACCATTTTATTTTATGTCTATGTATATATGGATATGAAATTATACAATACAAACCTTTGTTTATTAGTTCTTTCTCTGGAGGTGGATAGCATTTTCCTTCCTAAGTCCTTTATAGTTGATTTGAATGATCATATTCCTCAAAATAGCTTAGTCATTCACAGTTACTCTTCAAATAATATTACTGTTACCTGTAAGCAACAATCTCTTGATTCTGCTCTTTTTTTTTTTAAAGCAATCAGGGCTAAGTAACTTGCTCAAGGTTACATGGCCAGTTATTTTTATGTGGGTGCCGAGTATCTGAGGCCAGAACTAATCCCAGGTGTCCCACTGCTGGGCCCGGCACTCTTACTCACTGCGCCACCTGGCCACCCCAGTTCTGCTCTTTCCACTCTGCATTATTTCATGAAAATCTTTCCATGTTTTCCTAAAACCCACTTGCTCATCATTTCTCACAACACAGTGGTATTCCATCACAGTCATATAGCACAACTTATGCAGCCATTCCCTAATTGATGGGCATCCTCTCACTTTCCAGTTCTTTGCCACCACAATCATCATTTTACAGACAAGAAACTGAGTGTTGTGGGACTTGCCCAACATCGGTCATACAGGTAGTAAACATTAGAGGCAGGATTTGATCTAAAATCCTCTGGTTCTAAAGCAGGGTTTTGTCTTTTTCTTTAACCTGGGGTCCACAAATCTCCAAGGGTTCTATGGAAATATTTCAGAGGTCCGTGAACTTGGATGAGAAAAAAAATGACATTTTTATTCTTTCTAACCTCTAACTTATATTTAACATTTTTCCCAATTATGAATGTAGAAAACAAACATCAATCTGAGAAATGCAGAAAGTTAGGGACCCCTACTTTAGAGTCAGTGATCTTTCCATCTATGTCACTTTGTCTCCAAGTTGGAGAACAGAAGATACGGGGAAGGGACTAGATTGGAAAAGAACCAACAGATACCTTATAATGATCTGGGAATACTGATAAGGAGGTGAATTCAAATTTCAGAATATTTGTTTCATATTAAATACATACTACTAGTGTGGTCAAAATTGTGTTATACAAGCCTTTCACATCTTAATCCCATTGTGATGGGGGTTAAGTGGAAGTCCCTCTGATTGGAGGAGCCTCCAGGGGAGTTAACAGCAGCCGGATCTCACAGCTACTTTCTTCAATAGCAGAATTGAAGGGTCCATACAACCCTTAAGCGGGACAAGGAGGAGAGAAAGTGAAAACAGGGTGTCATTGTTCTTTTGGTGTTAATACTGAATAGTTTACATACCCTTATTCTTTTTTTTTTTTAAGCAATCGGGGTTAAGTAACTTGCTCAAGGTTATGGGGCCAGTTATTTCTGGGTGTGGTGCTGAGTGTCTGAGCCCGGGATTCGATCTCCAGGTTATCCCAACACTGGAGCCGGTGCTCTTACTCGCTGAGCCACCTAGCCGCCCCTACATAGCCTTATTCTTTAACAAGGAATTGCCAGTTTTCTCTCCTTTTGTTTCAGAAAGGGGCTAATTTTCTTTAAAGTGAATAGGTTTTTTCCACTTCTAGTGGTTGGTTGCAAGCAATCTTCTCTGTGCTTCATACATAATCTATATCAAAAATGCTTACCATTTTAGAGATAAGGGAAGAGACAATGAGAAGGAAAAAATTTGGAACTCAAAATTTTATTTTAAAAATGAATGTTAAAATTGTCTTTACATTGGGGCAGCCTGGTGCCTCAGCGAGTAAGAGCACTGGCCCCAGAGTCCAGATGACCTGGGGATTGAATCTGGGCTCAAATACTTAGCACCACACCCAGAAACACCTGGCTGTGTAACCTTGAGCAAGTTACTTAACCCCAATTGCTTAAAAAAAATTTGTCTTTACATATAATAAGAAAACATAAAATATTATTTAAAAGAAAAAATAGTATCTGTGCTTTTAAAAACCAATAAGGAGGGGGTATATTGGTAAATGTTTAATGACCAGCTCTGAAAAAAAATATGCACAACACATTGAGTTTAATTTGCATGAAAATTTTCTATAATACTTTCTTCAGTCTAGATAATCTGCAAAATGGAAAATCGAGCTCTGATTTGCAGTGTTTGCTGATTTCCAAGGTGTAAATGCTCACTTTAAAAATCAAACAATTGGCTCTTTTCCAATTAGTGTGAGCTGGCTCCAATATATCCCTTCCAAGTATATACAGACACAACATTCAAGCAGGTGGGCAGTTTTCTTTTTGTTCAGACCAGTGATTTATCTGTATGGGATACTCCCAGTGTGAACACTCTCTCCACCAATGTAAATAGGCAATTCATTTACAACTGATAATATTAGAAAGTTGCCTAGAGCACTGACAGGGCAAATGCCCGTGGTCTTACTCGTGGTTATCATATACTTATAGCATATGGCAGAGACCAGACTTGAGCACAGACCTTCCTGACATCTAAACTTCTCTTCTATGCAATAGTCTTGTCTGCATTCCCACTGTTAGGTAATGGCACAGCTTGTGTGAATTAATATTCTTTATCTGCTCATAATCAAGAGAATAAAGGTTTATTATCTTCTCTTCCCACCTTTCCTCTCCCCTATAGAATGTAAGGTTCTTTAAGGCTGGGACTCTTTCATTGTTTGATTTGAATTCCCAGAATATAGAACATTTCTTGAAATGCACCAGGTACTTCATAAAGGCTTGCTAACTGATTGATTTTTTCTTTTTCTTTCTTTTTCTTTTTTAAATTTAGTTTTTGGTTCTGCAAGAACCACAGACTCTGAAATCTCCTTGATCTACTATTTCCCTAGTAATAAGCAAACATCTCACCCTTTCCATAGCCTCTGACCAGGCCTGAATTGAACCCAAATTAGGTAGGCAGCAGTGGCTAGGTTGCTCAGTGGATAGGATACTGGGCTTAGTGTCAGGAGTTCAGTTGCAGTCTTGGATGCTTACTAGCTGTGTAATGGGACAAATCATTGAACCTCTGTTTACCTCAGCTACCCCAACAATAAAATGGGGACAATAATACTACCTACTTCACCAGCGTTGTTGTTGGGGATAATAATAGTTGTACTGCTTTTCTCATAGGCTTGTTCCAAAGGCATTTTGCTAACCTTAAACCACTATGCAAATGATAATAATTAATAATAATAATAGCAATAGTTATCATTACAACTAGCATTTACTAGAACTTTAAAGCTTACAAACCACTTTCTAAATATTATCTTATTTGATCCTTGCAACAACCCTTAGAGACGTGCTATTATTATCCCCATTTTACAGACAAAGAAACTGAAATAGAAATACAAATTGTAACGTGAGTGGCACATATTATTGTTCAGTTGTTTCAGTCGTGTCCCACTCTCCATGACCCCATTTGGAGTTTTTTTGGCAAAGACACGAGTGGTTGGCCATTTTCTTCTTCAGCTCATTTTACAGATTAGATGTTTGATACATGGTAGCTGTTATATACGTGTGTATTCCCTTTCCTGAATCAATGCTGGAAAATGTTGTTCTCGTTTGTGTTTTATTCTTGAAGAGGACCATGACATCAGGAAGATGATGCCAGGATTTATAAGTGAATTGGATTTAAATTAGGGAGTGCTGCACAAAGTCACTAGCTTCACTTTCTGCTCCAAAGCCATATGGGTCCAGTGGCCAGATATATATCAAGATGATTGTAGATGGCCCAGGATGCAGTGGGAGACTTGGTCTTTTCAAGCTAAGGTCTTTAACAGGTCTCAGTTTGACTGAGGCAATAACCATAAAGTGATTGGGAATTTGAAGATCTTTCCTGTCCCTTAATAAGCCTAAGGGAATTTAAAGACATTCCCTGCTTCCAAGATTTTCCCTGCCCTCTAATAGGCTGAATGTAATTACATGGAGCCTGTGGTGGGAGGAGTTTGCTGAAGGGTGGAGCAGAGCCCACAGGAAACTGGGAGTCAGAGCAGTTAAAAAGGAGGGAGGAGAGGACAAACCCAGGTGGACAGTTAGGCTTGGGAGTAAATGTTTGTGGGAAGGCTAAAGGATGGTGTGGCTTTCTGCTACATTGTGGTATACTAACTTCTATGTTGCTATGATGGATTCAGTTTCCTGGTGTTGGGATTTGGTTTTCTGGTGTCTGAATAAATGTTTTGCTCCAGTCTTCTATATGGAGTCTGTTATATTTTGCGATTGAGCACTATGCCAGCATATTCACAGTCATCTTCGGCACTGTGAATACTGTGTTGGTGCTCAGTAGCCAAAGAGCTATTAAATCTGGCCAACATCATATCTAAATTTTTATTGCTCTTGTCTTGAGTTTGCATATCCCCAGGTTTCTTCAGCCAGTCCTCATATAACATAGTTTTAAGTTCTTTCACTATTCTCTTTACTCTCCTCTGGAAATATTCCAGCTTGAAAATATCCTTAGATATGTTATATTTATGAGCAGGTAGAAAACATTAATCCAAATAAGCTGTGCCATTATCTAACAATGGAAATGTAGATGGTAATATTGGATAGAGGGGAAGATCTATGTACAAGTCTTGTCTCTGACATATGCTATACCTATCTGACAACCATCAGAACTAACCAAAATATTCTGATTGTGCTTTGACCAGCATAAATTGAATTCATTGCCTCCCTCATCCCAGATATTATATTTTTATCAATATAAAGCCTAATTTTGCATTAGGTTTGGAGAGGGTTGGTTTTTCCTTGGTTTTGTGGGGGTTTTGGCCTGCCACTCTAAGCTGTTGACTCATACTAATCTTGTGACACACTAAAAAAAAAATTAAATCTAATCTTTTTCACAAGAACTACAATGCCAAATCTTCCTCAATTTGTACTTCTGTTCCAGTTTCCTTATCTGTAAAATGGGGATAATAATAGCACTTATCTCTAAGGGTTGTAGTGAGGACCAAATGAGATAATGTTTATAAAGTGGCTTGCAAACTTTTTTTGTGCTTTTTGGAGGGCAATTGGGGTTAAGTGAGTTGCCCAAGGTCACACAGCGTGGCTTGCAAACTTTAAAGTGATATATAAATGCTAGCTGTAATGATAATAACTATTGCTATTTTAATTATTGTTATTTGTATAGTGGTTTAAGGCTAGTGAAGTGTCTTTGGAACAAGGCTATGAGAAAAGTATCATTATCTCCACTTGACAGATAATAGCTGACATTTGCAAGGCTCTCAATTTACGTTATTCCATTTGATCCTAACAAGCAAGTGAAGTACATGTTATTACTGTTCCTATTTTACAGATGAGGAAATTAAGAGATCAAATGACTTACCCAGAGGCATACAACTACTAAGTATATGAGACTCATTCAAATTTAGGGTCATACAGCTACTAAGTATATAAGGCACATTTGAATTTAGGGTCACACACCTACTAGATATATGAGGCAATGTTTGAACCAAGATATTTCTGATTCTAAATGTAGCACTCTCTATGAATCAGACTTCCTTTAAAACAGAGCACCTTTACCTGGGTCTGTGATTATTTTTTAATTTGAAAACCATATTTTAATATCATTGGTTTCCTTCATAATCTTAAGTATTTAAAAACATTATCCTGAGGAGTACATGGGCTTTATCACACTGCCCAAGGGTCCAGGACACACAAAAAGGTAAAGAATCCCTGCTTGAAGATGAGGAAACTGATGAGAGGTGAGATCACTTGCCCATCACTACATAGCTAGTATCTCCAGCGACATGTAAACCCAAGTCTCCCGACTCCAAGATCTCTTATCAATTACAGTACATTGCCTAGTTGACATTGATCCATTATACAACATACTGGTTTCAGTTGTTTAACCAGTTCCAAAACCAACTAGATGGACCATATTTCACCATCTTATCTACTAGGCCATGGTGAGACATGGTTCAATTCCTTCCTGAAGTACAGGTCCGTGGCATTTCCCTGATCAACCAGTCTAATGACCTTTCACAGAAGAAAATGAAGTTAGTCTAAGTTGACTTGTCTTTGAGGAATCCTAAAATGACTCATAATGATGCCATTTCCCTTTCTCATAAACCATCTGTCTAACAAACCATTCTTGTTTTGTATTGAATGAGAGCCAAATGGATGGTAGTGTCAAGGAAAGTTTTTGGGGTGCATATCTGAAGGCTGAATGGAAGGAACCAGGGAAGGGAAAATGACTGAAGATACTAAGAAAGGTAAAAATGGTATAGATGGGACCTAGTAGGACCAAGGTCCCTTGAAAACTAGAAAGCAATGGAAATGCAGCACACAGGGAGAAAAGTTCTTTTTAGAAAAGAGGAAAAATAACTTTCCCTCTGAAATGTTGTAGAAGGAAAAGAAGGCAAAAGAAGTGCTGGATGCTGGATGAAAAGGAGAGTAAGGTGATGGGATTCAGAGCTGGATCACTTCAGTGACCATTTATTTTACAGGTGAGGAAAGTGAGGCCCAAGGAGATGAAACAATTAGCCCAAGGTCTCCAAGAGAAAAAGGAACATGTGAAGGAAAAGATGTAAGGAAGGAATTGAAGTAAAAATGAGTGTCTATAATAATAGTATTTACACGGTATTAAAGTTACAAAGTGCTTTACGATATTATTTTATTCTCACAACAACCCTGGGGTATATACTATTATTATCCCTATTTTAGACATGAGTAAAGTGAGGCATACAGAGATTAATTGTTTTGCCCAGAATCAAACAACTATTAAGTGTCGGAACCTGAATTTTAACTCAGATCTTCCTCACTCCAGGTCCAGTACTGTCCATCATGACTCCTAACTACCTCTAAAATGATAAAAGGCAGCATTTACATAGCTCTTTAAGGTTTGGAATAACTTTATATATGATACATCATTTGATTCTCACCACAAACCAGTGAGATAGGAGTTAATATTATCTCTATTTTACAGATTAAAGAAAACAGGGCATTGAAAGGTTAAGTGACTTGCCCAGGGTCACAGAAATAATAAGGGCTTGTGGCAGGACTTGAATTCTGAGTTGAGCTGGACTACTTCAGCCCCTCTCTGTGGCTCTTTTCCAACATCTAAGAGACATTCCCCCTTAACTGGTTGTCTGAGATGTTGCTTGTGGTGACTTGCAAGTGCCCACGTCAGAGAAGGTGCTGTGCTCTATGAGCAAAGCAAAATTGAAACAGCTCAAAGGAAATACAGGATGTGCAAATCTGGAGAATCCACCCCAAATGTTCCCACTAACTATTGGAGCCTGACCTGTGGTAGAGCATTCTGAGCTCATATTGGTCTGATCAGCCATAGTCGGACACATGGAAACTTGGCTCTAGCATAGTGACATCATTTTGGTCCTCTCTGAGAACGAAGGAGAACAAGTTCTTAACCTCTTTATGTGTTGTGGATCCCTTTGGCAGTCTAATGAAATCTGTGAGTACCTTTGCAGAAGAATGCTTCTAAATGTATACAATGGGATTGTTGTTGATTGTTCTTCATTTTTGAAAGGGACCAATGACATCACAGGTGATGTCTTTGCTTGTGGGTAGGTAGAATTTAAGTGAGGCAGAGGTGCACAAAGCCATTAGTCTCACTCTCTCTTCCAGAATCACCCAAGTCCAGTGGCAGGATAAAAGCCAGGACAACTGGCCATGGCCCAGAATGCAGTAGATGCCCTTGGCATCTGCCACGTCTGATCAAGCTCTAAGCATTCCACAGTGCCTGCTTCAGCTGCCTTCCTGGCCTTTGGAACAAATTTATCTCACGTGCCCATTTTGCCAGGGCAAGTCTTTATATGCTTGGGGTAGACATCCCTCTCTCACCGATGGGTTCAAAGTCTGTTGGTTAAGCTCAACCTGCTTTAGCCCATCTGCTAACCATTTATGAAGCATGTACTGTAGCTTCTTGCAGCGGAAGGTGAGAGTTGGGTGACAGGTGGACACCAAAGGTAGATGAGCCCTCACACCAGAAGTGCTAGTTTTCCTGGGATGACCCATATACCCCATACAATGAGATACACAGGATTATGAAGAAAACCAATTATGTGGAAATACAGTTATAAAAAAATTAAGTTCACAGACCTCAGGGTAAGAACCTCTAACTTGGAACTAGGTGGAATGGGCTGCTTCAGGAACTAGTAGGTCTCCTCTCACTGGAGTTCTTCAGGTAGAGGCTGAATCACTCCTTGTTGGGTATGTAGTAGAGGAGATTCTTGTTCTTGATGGGTTGGGCTAGGCTTCCCAGGTCCCTTCCAGTGCTGAGATTCTGGGATTTTGTGATTTGCACTTGCCTGATTTTCCTCACTAACCTGACCAGCAGCTTTTGGGTTCCTTTCTTTAGGGCATCCATGGTGCTTTTCCTTTCTCCAACTGGGAGATTGCTTCTGGTTTGATAATCAGATGCTCTGGCAGGTGGCAAAGCTATGCATTTAAGGTTAAAAATGGGGGGGGAACAGATGAGGAAGCTGATGTTAGTCTGTCTCAATTTGGGAGAGGCAAACAAGAGGATATTTACAGTAAATGCAGCTCAACAAAGACCTAGTGTGTGTGTGTATGTGTGTGTGTGCATGTGTGTGTGCGTGTGTGTGTGTGTGTGTAAAACCCTTAGGACATAAAAACAAAAAGGAAAAACTGTCAGTCCTCATGTTCTTCTGAAAAGCAGAGTATTATTTGATGGAAACTGGAGAGAGAACAATACAGATTGAGAATTTTTAAGGAGAGAGAACAGAGTCTGAAACAATCACTATGGGTATTAAGTGAGGATAAAAGGAATATATTAGTATAGTAAGGAGGAAGAAGGGAGTGGAATGTTCACATTATGAAAAATAGCGAATTCTACCCCCTTCTTCCTTCTTATTATACTAGTACTTAACTATACTACACTTATACTTTACTGGACTATACCATACTATATTTATACTATACTATACTTATACTATACTATACACTATACTATAATATACTTAAACTACACTATACTTATACTATACTATATTTATACTATACCATACTATACTTGTACAATACCATACTTATTCTATGCTATATTTATACTATACTATACTATACTATACTATACACTATACTATAATATACCTAAACTATACTATACTTATACTATACTATACTTGTACAATACCATACTTACACTGAACCATACTTAGTCTATGTTATACTATACCATACCATACCATACTATACTATACTATACTATACTATACTATACCATACTAGTAATTCCTCTTATCCTCCCTTTTTCCTCCCTCTTCAAACACAGAACAGAAGACACCACCAAGATCTCTGTTTTCCTTATGTACTCCTTAATTGAAGACATTAAGGTTCTGAAGAGACATATATTTCTTAGTATGTTGGCTCTACCTGTCCCATCAGATAGCTCCTTCCAGGTGCTCAAATAAATTTACTTTTCTAGATTTCTCTGAATTTTTTATGCATTTCTCTGGACTCTTTTTGTACTTCAAAGTTCCTACTCAGCTTTATTCTTTTCATTAGGAATGCTTGAAAGTCCTTTGTTTCATTAAAGATCCATTTTTTCCCTTATAGGATTTGGCTTTTTAAGGCAAGTTATTCTTGGTGATAAGTCCTCATATTTTTATATTTAGATATAGATATAGTTGTCTTTTGGAATGTGGTATTCCAAGATCTTTCCTTAGTTATAGAAGTTGCCAGGTCTTGTACGAGTCTTGTTGGCAGTTCTTTGGTTTTTGAGCTGCTCCTATCTGGATGTTGGAGTTACAATTTTTTTTCTTTAAAGTGGAAACTTTAAATTCTGTCTATGACTTTACTAGGACTTTTGGGGCTCCTTTAAGAAGGTGATTGGTGGATTCAATATGTGCTGCCAAGACGAATCTCTACTGCTCCCAGTTCCTATCTCTCCAGGCCACTTCCAAGGTCCTCATTATGGGTTTCCATGTGACTTGCTCTGGGAAGTTGTCACTTATTACTGCTTTGGGATGCAGAGTTTTGCAGACTATCAATTAATAAACATTTATTAAACACCTACTATGTTCCAGGCACTGTGCTAAACACTGGAAGACTATGAGTGTCTTTGGTTGTTCTGGGAATCCTCCTGCCTTTTTATCTTAGTATGGTTACTGGTTTTTCTAACGGCCCCCTCTCTTATTGCCTATGGGCTTCTAGCTGATTTGGGGGGCAGGGCAATTATGGAGCTCATGAAGTCATATAGTATAGTTTCTTATTGGATTTTGTGAACATTATTTTATTTGATACATTTTTTCTGGCTTTTTAGATTTTTACCTTGTAGATGTGGGAGAGTTGAAATGCTTATCTCTCTTCTGGTGGACATTTAGGCCGTAAGTTAATTATTATGGGATTCTCTCTAGCTATGTTCTACTATTTAAGTGTAGGAAAGAAGAAAAGAGAGGATAGGGAGACATCTAGTTCATTGTAAGGTTGCTGGTGGTATAGCTGAGGGAATCCAGGCTGTGGGGAAAGCCCACATGAAGTTGCTGAGCTCAGCATCCAGTGACCCCAGCGGCAACCAGCAGAGCAGAGCACTTGGTCACCATCTCTCCTTTACCCCATCCCACTCCATTTTCTCTCACAATTGTTTGTGTATGTGTCTTTTCCTTTCTATTAAACTTTGAACTCCTTGAGAAGAAGGTATATGTTGGACCTATTTTTGTGTCCCTGGGACTTAGCTCAGTACTTTACACATAGTAACCTCTTAAGTTTGTTCAATTAGATAAAGTTGAACAGAGTGGGGTTGATGATCAGGGTAGAGTAGCAGGGGGTCTATTCTGAAAATGCCCCATTGAGTAGGTTTGTGAGGTGGGGAAAGGTGGGAGGTTGACAGTAAAGTAAAAAGACTGTGGTTCTTTTTCAGTTCTTCAGTTGGAAATGTTGGGAACCAAGAATACAAAATGCTGCATATGTGGTCACATGTGGCAGTGGTCACTGTGTGGGTGGTTTGGCTTAACTGTTTTTCCTTATTACATAGTAGATTCATTGATGGAGAGTAGGGTAGAGGATGTATCAGGAATTGGATGCAATGTTTAAAAAAAATACTAAGGATACTGTTAGGCAAGGTGGAACAAACCCAAACTCAACTACCAAGGAGGCTGAGACTGGTAGATTGCTCAAGTTCAGGAGTTCTAAGCTGCAGTAGGACTAAGCTCATTGAATGTCTACTGGCACCAATATGGTGGACCCCCAGGAACAGAGGGTTACTAGTCTGCCTAAGGAGGGGATGAACTAGTCCCAGTCAGATATAGAGCATATAGTCAGATATAGACTCTGTGTTAATCAGAGTCAGACCTGCCCCATGAGTGACCCAGAGTGAGAGAAGGAGATGCAGTCTATAAAACAAAAGGAAACAAAAAAGGGCACTAAAAAACTTTTAAAAATAAGAAGGATGTGGTCAGAGAGAGGAAGCCTTGAGCTGGAACTCCTAGAGGGAGAACAGTGAGGGTTTTAAGAAGTTAATAAAAATATTTCAGCAAACAACTTGCTTTGATAAAATATTAAACCCAGTTATAACAGTGAATGAGTCAAATCTTTAAAAGCTCCTATAAGGTCCCACCAGCACCACCATTCCTCTTCATCTGTTGCCCTCTTTCTTTTCTTCCTCAGAGATTAGGGTCTAACAGCCACAGAATAATCATAGTTCTAAGCTCTCCTCTAATATTTACTCATCTCCATAACCTTTCACATCAAGCAGCTTTCCTCCTTACCTCTCTTCCCTCTTGGCATAAGCTGCTCCTCTCTCTCCTGTTCCTCTCCTGCCCCTTCTTCCCCACTGCATCTTCAGGGACACACAGAGATGGGACAGCTGGTAGGCTCATTTACACCAAGCTGCTCTTCCTGTCTGGTTCCTTTTAGCAGCCAGAACATTAGTAGCATGCAGTAGAGTGAAGCCTGTAGGTAAAGGCCCAGAATGCCTCAGCCCTTAATCAGCTGCCCTGCCCTGCCTTGCTCCCCCTGACCCCAACACCACCATCACCACTTTGTTCACTCAGCTACTGTACCATAGTCAAGCCAGGCTGACTGCTGCCCCAGACTTGCTCACTGTAAATTTTTTTGTGCCTTTGCTCGGGGCATTCTGCCAGACTGAAAATGTTCTCTAGCCTTCCCTTTGCTAACTCACATCTATAACCTCCTTCAAGACCCTTCTGAAAGAGTACTGACTCTGGCCTCAGAGAACTGGAGCTCAAATCCTTTCTCTGATACGACATCTTTTATATCTACATAATATTTTAAGGTTTGCAAAATGTTTGCATATTATCTCATACATATCTCATGTGTTGGGTGGGTGTTACTATTACCCCCATTTTACAGATGATCAAACTCCTTAGAAGCATCAGCTCTTGACCAGGGTTGAGACTAACAGTCTAGGCAGCCACATCTACCTCCTAAGCCATTTCTAAGGGAATGTAGAATTTCATAAGGACTGAACTGGGAACCTTGTGCCTTACCAGTAAGGCCTATCCCCTTCTACCCAACTGTTACTAGAGGACTTCTCTGAACTATGTTCCCCTTGGGCTTTTCCTCTAGCAACATAATTGATGCCACTTGAAAAAGACTGCTGCCTTTCCTTATCCTTCACTTTGTAACCCTGAATCTCATTTAAACTACATTAAGACAGACAACTATGCTGGTCCTCCTTAAACATTATTTTAATTATGCCATAAAACCCAGGTTTATAGCCAAATCTGGGGCATTTTGAATGAACCTCTGCTATCTGGTGGAGAAAATGCTGACATAATGTAGTGTGACTGCATGAGAGGAGAAATTATTGTGAGATCTTTAGAGAAGAGAGACATTCTTCATGCAATCTTCAAGAGAACCTACATGGTGCCAGACTTTCTTGGGGACCAATTCTAGAAGTGAAGAGAGAGAAACACATTTTGGAAACTACAGACAGGTATGGGAAGATGATTCCTCTCTATGCCCCTGATTTCCAACTTACTTCCTTGGAGGCTTTAGGGAATTTACTCTTGGGGGAGATCAGAGACTCTTGCTTGATATGAGCTGCTATATCTTACTCCCAGTTGGAGAGCTCATTCACTCCTCATATTTTCTAGTATAATTCTAATCTGGATAATTCTCTGATTTCTGTATGCTATTTGCTTAAGTAAATGCTATTCATTATTTGTGATAGTCTTTTGTGTAGTCAGCATTTGGTGGAAAGTAGACATACAGGAAAATTTAAGCTAGTGGTTGCTTTCCCTCAGGAAAGCTAGTAACTTATTGTTCTACTAATTATTTCCCTAGACCAGCAATATAAAAAATAAATTAAATAGTCATAGCATTCCATGTTGGTATGAAGCAACTGTGATAAGTACCAGCCTGTTGGCAACCTGACGGTTCCATTTTTACCTGGAGCCTTTTAGCTTGGCATCATATTACTTCAAACACAAAAAAGCAGACTTCCTGTCTCTTCTTATTTCAAAAGCCATGCTCCCCACCAATCTTGATCCTTAAAAAATAGATGATAAAGCACATTTCCCTCTTCTTGGTAGAGATGTGGGAAATTATGGGTACAAAATGTTGCATAAGCTATCAGGCATATTTGTTTGATAGATTTTACTGAATTGTTTTTCTTTGTCACATGAGCCAGAAAAAGACAGGGGTTTTTTTAATGGGTATCAATATGATTTTAATGAAAAAAAAATCCATGTTTGCTTTTGGTCCATGTACTACACTTACTAGCTTCCTCCTAGGAAAGTCCTTCAACTCTCCTCACATTTTTAGGATAAAGATGACTGGTCTAGTCTGGTCACAATAATGGTTAAGTCTTTCTGGTATAAGTTATTAGGTTCTCTTCCATTACTCATCACTCAGACCTACTCTGGATCCCTCTAAGGGTGGCCCAGAGTCCTAACATTACTGTTTCAAAAAGATCAAAAATATTTCAAGCTTATACTGGGTGACATCATTCCCATTCAGGTAAGGGAGTGTTTTGCCATAGGCACATAATGAGTACTCAATGTCATGATTACTTAAAGGTATTCTCATATTGTTTCATGGGAATGTGCTGTCTTCTCTACCAGAATCAAAGAGCTAGAGGGGAAGGGACCCCCTTCTCTTTACAGGTGAGTATTGTAGGAATGTAAATTATCTTCTCTGCCCCTAGCTTAAATGCACCTGTAGCCTGTGGTGAGAGGCTTGTTTTTCAGGAACGCCCACACCTTGGTGCTTTGTGATTGGGCAGTTGGGCAAGAAGGTTGTTTCATTCTCTGACCCAGGAAAAGGCTATATAATCCCTGATATGAGGTTTTGTTTTGGGGCTTACTTTGAGAAGTGTGTGATTTGACCAGATGAGACTCTGGGCAGCCACTGAGAACCCCCCGGCTTTGAAAACCCAGATGTTGATGCTTCCCTCTCTGGTAACTGACTAGGTATGGATGTAATGGTTAAGACAGTTGGAAGCCTGTCTGCTTGATATGTTTTTCTGTTTTCTTGTAACTTCTGTCTCTGAAGTTTGGGGTGCTGACTTTTCCCCTGAACAAAGTAAATGATATATTTGATTGATTAAAGCAAGATTGTTAACCCACTTTGAGTTGCTTTCCTTTAGAAAAGCAGATCTAAGAACCCGTGTTGGCAGCCACCCTGGGGATGCTGGGGTGCTTGCTTCTACAGTGAGGAAACCTAGGCCCAAAGAGGTTAAATGACTTGCCCAATGGCTAGGTGGCGCAGTGAATAGAGCACCGGCCCTGGGGTCAGAAGTATCTGAATTTAAATCTGGCCTCAGACACTTAACACATACTAGCCATGTGACCTTGGGCAAGTCACTTAATCCCCCCACCAAAAAAAAGCAAAAAAAGACTTGCCCAAGGTCACACAGGTAGGAAGTATTTGTTGTTCTGTCATTTTCAGTTATGCCAGACTCTTGGGGACACAATAAGAACCATGTTTATTTTGTTTTTTCCTATAACCCCCAGTATAGGCCTTCCCACATAGTAGGAATTCAATAAATGCTTACAGAACCACAGAGATGACCAAGTTTAATTCCTCATTTACAGATAAGGAAACAAGAGGGTATACAAATAATAAGCAGAAGGTGAGATTTGAACCCAAGTCCTCAGATTCCAAAGCAAGTGCTCTTTAAAAGAGAAAAAAGCCACATCGTCTAACAAGGCAGCCACTGATCATTTATGTAGCAATTCAAATCCTTTGACTCCTGATATTACATTTGCTGAAATAATTTTTTAAAAATAACATTTCTAAAGCATTTTAAGTTTTTATGAATCATTTTCCTAACAATCTTCTGTGACAGGAGTACAGGTATTTCTACCCCCCATTTCACAGGCAAATAAACTGAGGGTTCAGAGATAAAGGAATTCACCCATGTTTACATAGCTAGTAAGTGACAGAGCTGGGATTTAAACCCAGGTGTCCAGATTCTCAGGCCAATAGTCTTTCCTCTGTACCAGACCAACCCAGCCCAACAGTAGATGGGGGCCAAAATTAAAATAGGCTAAACTTCTTCAGGTTGTAGATAGTTTAGACTAGAGACAGACTGATGATGGTTGGGTGCCATGGGTCATGTGACAAATAGGAGTGCATGCTTAGGGGCCACCTGGAATCTTTTGGTGGGCCATGTCCCTATGTCTGTTCTATAAATGATGTTTTCCCTGGCTTCAGTTGGGACTTTCTAATTTGAGGCTTTCTCCATCAGGCTCTCCTTGTATTCTGCAGTAGAAGTACCAGAAGGTTCCACCCAGATGTGCCCTAAGGATTCTGTGGAGACCAAGTGAGTTCTAGGTCTCTTCTCCCCATTTTGCAGGTCTTCACAGAATCTCTAGCTTGGTCATAGACCATAACCTACTGGAGAAATCTGTAGTCCCTAATGAGCTGCCCAAAGTATTTAGTCTGTCTTGAATGTTATCTGGACTTCTGAGATTATTGGTACTGATGAAATGGATGCCCCAGGGCAATCCAGCCTGGACTAACCTGAACTATTGAAGCTCTTTCTATCATACATACCTCCAACCCTAGCTACTGTGATCAGATAGCCATGCAACGTTGCCCACTCTTCACTCCAGTGGCACTGGTCTTCTGGCTGCTCCATGAGCAAGACTCTCCATCTCTCAGCTTTGGGCGTTCTTTCTAGTCATCCTTCATGTCTTCAATGCTCTCCCTCCCTTACTCTGACTACCAACCTCTCTGGCTTCCTTTAAGTCCCAACTACTATCCCATCTGTTAGTAGAACTCTTCTTCAACCCTTCCTAATTCTAGTGCCTTCCCTCTGTCCATTATTTCCTATTTAACCTATGTAAAACTTGCTTTATATGTGTCTGCTTATTGTCTCCTCCATTAGATTGTGAGCTCCTTAAGGGCAAGGACTGTCTTTTGCCTCTTTTTGTGTCTCCAATGCTTAGCATAAGACCTTTATGCAGGCCTTTAATAAAGAAACACTTATCATGTTTATATTTTATCATATACTACATTATTTATGTATATATTTATTATAATATTTATATTTATTTGCTTTTATTATTTTATTATATTATTATTATATAATATTATTTTAAATAAACCTTTACTATAACATTTATGACTATTTATTGATACTACTGCCTGGCATCTTCTTTATGCACAGATCTGGTCACATAATTCCTCTGCTTTTTAGTGGTTCTCTACTGCCTGCTGCATAAAATTCAGACTCCTCTACCTGTTAACAAGAAACACTACCTTTCCAGCTTTATCACATACTTTCCCCCTGTGTGTATTCTAAGATCCAGACAAACTAGGCTATTCTCTCTTAAACCTAGCATAGTGCTCTGCATACTGTAGGCACTTAATCAGTGTTTACTGATTTGAATTGAATGGTCCCATAATCAGACTGACCTTCATTCCACAGATCAAGAATCAGAGATGAAGTTCAAGTGAAAGCCTGACTCATCTGTACTCAGCATTGGAGAGGTTTCAATTAGTATCAGTTGGCTTTTATTTTTTAACTTGAGGTTTTGGCTCAGCTAAAATCTAGTACTATCTGGGCATTTGATCATGACTGACTTGAACTCTATGAGACAGCATGTCTTCTTCATCTCTTCAGTCTAGACAGACTAGAGATACTCTGGTGAGCCCACTTCCCACTTGAAGGCACTCCATTGCAGCTGTTAGCTGGGAGGAGGGGCTATAACCTGAGACCAATAAAGGAGAATCTTTTCTACTCAGGTCAGAATATGGTAAATAGATTGAGCATAGAGTAGAGAACCTCATCATTGTTTTATTAAGGAGGACTTCAATAATTTCACCTACTCATGCAAAATTACCTTATGGACATCTAATTCATCCTTATAGCTACTATTGATGTCAAGGGCAGACACATTTCAATAAAACCAGGCAAGTCATTTTCTCTACATTGAGACATCCCAACATGAAACAGAACTGATGGAGGAGGCACAGGGAAGGAGGAAAAATTGGAAGCTGAATTAGAAAAACATGCTGAAGGATTTGGGGGATCAGTCAGTCAGCAAGCCCTTCTTAATTTGGAACTGTGTTAAGCATAGAAAATAAGATAAAAATTAAAAAATAAATTTAAAAGTTCAAACAAAATGTATAGTTCCTGCCTTCAAGAAGCTTACATTCCAATAGAGAAAACAACATGTAAATAACTAGATACTACAAGAATTACACAAAGCAGATGGAGAGTAATCTCAGAGAAAAGGCACTAATAGCTTGGGGGACTTGAAAGGACTTTATTTCGGAATATAATAGGGAGCTCCTGGAGCAAGGAGGTTAAATGGGCAGGACAGTGGAGGATGAATTGGAGTTAGGAGAGACTTGAGACAGGAGACAAGTTAATTGTCATAGGCTGGCAAGGGCTTGTACTAGAAAGGAGATGCCTCCTAAGGGATGGGAAAAATGTGCAAATACTAAAGAAACCTTTTTGCATTTGGTCAGACAATGCAAAGTCTGTGCAAGGCAAGATGTAAAATATTATCCATTCTTTTTAATCAAAAGCTCTAGCACTTTTTATAATAATACATTATTCAAAACATGCCTGTGAATTGATAGAAGCCATGATTATCCCTGGTTTATAAAGCAAGAAAAATGATGACAGTTTATGATGATGCAGAGTTTTATGGTTTACAGTGCTCTATGCAGGTGTTTGTTACATGAGATAGAGAATAGCTCAAGGTCCATAAATCTACCAGGCCACAGAGAACTCAAACATCCCCCTGTGTCTCTGTAAATGTTATTGGAATGTATGAAAAATGTAAGGGAAAGTCGTACATTCCCCTCCTCACAGCTGGTCTGGGGACAGAAGGTAGAGTTGTTGGTTTGTTTGGGTTTTTTTATTAAACATAAAGAGCTCTCTCTAAAAAGTGAGATTCATAAGAAATGTCAGTCTTGAGTTAAGTTTCAGTCCTTATAATCACCGAGAAAAAACTACATCAGGTAAATTATATCATTTCACTTGGAGAAGTATTATAAAACATAAAAAGATACATAATATGCTGATGATAAATATGCTCATCATGTATTGAGAACAAAAGAGAACAGACAACGTCAAATCATCAGAACACAAAAAGCCTATAGCATGTTGGGAAGGCCATCAATAGAATATTTGCCAGAAAACATGGCTAATAAAAGTCATATATTTAGAACTGGGAAGGACCTCAAAGGTCACTTTGTCCCATCTCTTGATTTTTTAGATATTGAATAAGACCCAGAAAAGGGAAATGACCTGCCCACAGATAGAGCTATGATTTCAACCCAGGGTCGTACTTTAATTTGAGCCCAGGTTTTTTGACTACAAGTCCTCTGCACCACACTGTCTCCATCCCTCCAGGATGAGAAGATCTGGAAGGATTATAATCTGAGTCAGAAGAAGGAATGAATACCCACACTAGTGAAATCATGTATCTATCAAAGGACTAAAAGCTTCTTCTCAGCCGGACCTTGTTTAGATTTACTCTAGAAGGAAAGGGTGTGTTTGGCTGGAGGCCATATGTATGGCTGGTTTGGGTGCAAATCTAGACAGGAGATGCAATAGCGTCAGATCCTCCATATAAAGAAGCATGCAATATAGGCACAGCAATTTGGTAACTTTTTTTTTAAAGAGTTTGAGGTAAATAACAATTTGAGATACAGCATAGAATAGTAGACAGATCTTTTTTATGTTCCTATGTCTTCTAATATTATCCATGTCATTGCCAAAATGAAGATAGAAGACACATTTAGTGTAAATTTGGATTTCATTCTCTTAATGATTACTTTAGAATTCTGTTTTTGGGTTTGTTTGAGTTTTTTTTGCTTTTTGGAGGGCAATTGGGGTTAAATGACTTGCCCAAGGTCACACCGTTAATATTTGTGTTAAGTGTCTGAGGGCCGATCTGAACTCTCATCCTCCTGACTCCAGGGCCAGTGCTTTATTCTCAGCACCACCTAGCCACCCAGATTACTCTAAAATTCTATTGGCAATTGTTAAACTTTAATACACTCAGGGGAAGACAAAAGTGTTTTTTAAAAACCTTATGATGCTATGATGCTACAAGTTATCTTTCATGACCCTAAAGAGATCAAGGGAAAAGGAATCATATACACAAAAATATGGATGTAGCTCTTTTCCTAGTAGCAAAAAAAAGGAAACTAAGGTTTGCTCAGATATTGGGAAGTAGCTAACCAAAATATGGTATATGAGTATGAGGGAATAGTATTGTTTCATAAGGAATGATGAAATGGGCAGTTTCAGGAGAAACTGAGAAGACCTTTATGAACTGGCACAGAGTGACTGAGCAGTACAATAGTAAAAACATAAAGAAAACCTGGTTTGAAAGACTTGAGAACCCTGAGAAATGCAGTGACATACCATGATTCCAGGGGCCTGAAAATGAGTCATGTCCCACCTCCTGACAGAGAGATGACAGATTTGGGATGAAAAATGGACTGATGTTTTTGGACATGAGCATTGTGGGAATTTCCTTTGCTTGACTACCTATATTTGTTACAAGGGTTTTCTTTTTCTTCTTTATTGTTCAATAAAGAGAAAGGAGGGGAATATTGGAGAGAGAGAAAATAAACTCTTGTTAATTTGAAAAGATGATTTTTTTAAAAGTTATCTTTCAGTTGGAGGGAAGATGGGAGAGAATATAGGAGAGAGCAGATTGGGGGAGGAGTTATTCAGTGGGATCACTGTTTTGGGGTGGTGGGTAGGGGAAAGATGAGAAGAAAATTTGTAACTCAAAATCTTGTGGAAATGAATGATATAAACTAAAAATAAACATAAATTTTAATTTAAAAAAATAAACAAGTTGGGATTTGAACCAAAAATAAATAAATAAATAAAAAGTTATCTTTCAAGGATGAGTGGTTGGTTGAGTTTCTAATATCAAACAAGATTCCAGAATATACTCCTCCCCTAAATTCTGTACTGTTAATTTCTTACCTTTTTAACAAGAAAACGTAGCCTGTTGAATGATCATTTTCCCCCTTACAGGTGTAGACTGACCCAGTGTCAGCTATACATTCTATATCGAATTATTAACTAGGTAGGTAGCCCTGGGTTATACTGGAAGTCTCTGGAGAGATAGGGACATTTTGGAGCTATGACCATTAGGGTGACCCAGAAATTTCCCAGATAAAACCAGACCCTACAGCTGGCTAAACAGGAATGTATATCCTTAGGAAGGACAGAGTTAACCCATCTCTCAGGGGTTCTCAAAGGAAGTCCAGATAGCCCCTGGGAACACTCTCAGACTGACCTGATCCCAACCTCAATCCAAAGGGCTTGATCCAAAACAGCCTCTGACAAGTGACAAGTAACCTTGAAATAATTAACATGCCTATAGGATCATAAGAAGGCACAGAGGCAATTATGTAGTGGGAGGAACACTGGAATTAGAGGGGCAAGACCTGTTCAAATCCATGTTTGCCATTTACTACCTGTGAAGCTTCATGTGGGGCCTTCTGCTTTATTGGGGCCCAGTTTCCTTAAATATATTAAATGAGGGGGATTGCCTCGATGATCTCCCTTGCAGATCTAATGTTCTGTAATTCTAAATTTAAGGATCACTTGATTCATGACGCTGGTCTTTGTGTTGATCGTTGCTGACACACAGACTTCCCATTCCTTGTTTCCTACCCTCAGAATGAAAATCACATAGCCCTAGGCCAGCCAGGTAACCCACTCCCCAAGGGCCCCTGGAAGAGAATTCTTGTCCCCCAATGCAGACAGTAAGTGATGGCAGGGGAAGAGCCATGTAATATAGAAGAAAGGAAACCAGCTAGAATGACATTCTTTTATATCTTTATTTGCCACTTTGAGTTCCTTTATCCCATCAATGCAAACATGTAGAACAGCCGGAAATCATGTTTTATGCATCACATACCAGGTGGCTGAGTGAGGCAAATGACATTTCCCAGAGCAGTGCCAAGGGAGCCCCTCCTAGGAGCTGAGCAAGTGGCCTCTAAGAGACCAGGTAGGGAAGAAAGGCTTCCTCACCAAGCAGTCTGGCTGCTGAAACATGAGGAACACAGAGCATGGACTCAAAACACCAACAACGGCCACATTCATTGTCCTTTTTTACTACCAAAAGAAAAAAAATTCCTTCTTCTATAACTTAAATGCTATTTTTTTTTGCTATCTACATCATATATAAAATATAGACTCTGTTTACTTTATAACACACATCTTTTTTGATAAATAGCTCTTTAAAATATCTACTGTACATGTGTTCATGCGTTGACATTTTTCATATATATATAGGTTTGTATTTGTACACATATATGTAAAACACAATAAATATATACTCAACAATGATACAGCAACAAATGAATGCGAGGTTTGTTGGTAAGGAAAGAAACAGAAACAAAGGCAGTACTGGAAAAGCACCAGGCAGCATTCAGGAACGAGAAACTGCAAGGGGCTCAGTCCTTCCCCAGGACAAGGCACCAGGCATGTTCATGACGTACATGTGAAGGAAAGGGGGATGAGTAAAGAGGCTGATGGGGTCACTGGCTTTTATTTCATTCCCTTCATGGGGTACTAGCCTCAGGATCAGAAATCATTCATCCCGTCCAGTTGGCCAAACCTGGAGCTAAAGGCAGCTTTGGAGCAAGGCTAAGGTTTGAGGGCAGCTGACTCATTCTGCAGCTTAGCTCTATGGTTGGGCTGCAGGGGGTGGGGAAAGGAAGGGGAAAGATGGTCATCCAGAGATCAGCAGAAGAATGTACTGAGGAGGACAGTTGAGTCAAAACCCAAAACTCCTGGATACAATTGTTTTTTAGATCATTTACATCAGCTCAACCCTTCTGATTACTGAACCAATACTCCCAACATCTGTCTTTCCTTCCCTCCTCCTCCCCCGCCCCACTTCAAGCATGCATTGTGTTCTTATTAGCCTTTATTCAGGGAATTAGGAGATTGGGGAGAAGGAAAATGCAACAGATATAGGAATTTCCAGAAAGTACTGTTTTGAAATACAGCATCAACAGAAAACCTGACAGGATCATTCCCAGCAATGAAAAGCTAATCCATTTGGGAGAGAACAGGTTTTACCTTTTGCATGCCCAGTCTAATGGCAAGACATAATGCTAACCTAATTTAAGAGCCCCCTCCCCTTCATTGTCCCCATTTCTTTTTAAACAAATGAAACTGGTCCTACTAATATTAATGGCAGCAACATCTCCTTGAGAGGTGACAAAACCGGTGGCCAACTCACCCATCCATCAGTACTGAAGGCCCAGGATGGTGAAAATAAGCTCATTCTCCCTGGGGCCTCTGCACCTTTCTGGGTATGTGGGAAACAAAGAAGCCAAGCTCCAGATTGTGGAGCGGCCATGCCCATGTAAATCTGCAGATATCTTATTTCACTGCTCCTTATACCCTGGGGGGGAAAACAGTATAAAAGAAACATGACATTGAGTTGTGGACTTGAAAAAAAGGGGGGGGGTTGTAAGATTTATTCATTTAAAGGTTCTATAGAATGCAAGAGCTCCAGTGCTTTCGTTTTATATATCAGGAAACAGAGGCCCAGAAAAGTAAGGTAACTTCCACACATTTAATTAATGGCAAGGCTGGGTATTAAACCCTGGTTTCCTAGCTCTAAGCCAAGCATGAATTCTAATACAGCCCTTAAACCTCCTAGCTTTGAAAAGTTAAAAGGAAAAATAATGTGTGCATACATATACATGTACACACATACACACATACGTATATATGTGTGTATATCATTATTCAATGCAGGGGCGGGGATGGAAATAGGACGGTTAGAAAGGACTCCTAGAATATATGAAGAGGCAGTTTGGTACAGTGGAAATGCAGGAGCTCTGCAGTCCAAAGTCCTGGGTTCAAACCCTACCTCTGATTACTACCTTGGACAAATCACTCCATTTTCCCTGGGTCTGTTTCCTCACTTACAAATTGAACAGGTTGGTCCAGCTGATCTCTCAGATCCTTTTCAGCTCTAAACCTATCATTATAGAGTATTATTTAGCTAGGAGAAGAATGTTTTATGTGCAACTTTTTTAATGAAGCAAAATGATATAGTGAAAGGGATAGGACAGGAAGCCTTGGGTTCTAATTCTGACTCTGCCACTCAGTATCTAAGTGACCTTGGGCAAATCATTTTCCTTTCCTAGTGCTCAGTTTCTTGATCTTGAACTTGGAAGGGGATCTTTTCAGCAATAATATTTCATGACTATGATACAGATATATCTTTTTTTCTCCTACTCTCTGTAAACAGGCTTATCTTCTCCCTCAGTGGTCACCACCACTACCCTCCTTAACCTTTTTGCCCTATGCCTATTCAAAACACTGATCAGATCATAGAAGCAACATTAGACCTCAGAGAACTCTGGATTTAGGGGTGGCTAGGTGGCCCAGTGAATAGAGCACTGGCCCTGGGGTCAGGAGGACCTGAGTTCAAATCTGACCTCAGACACTTAACACTTACTAGCCATGTGACCTCAGTCAAGTCACTTAACCCCAATTGCCCTGCCCTCCCCCCTCCAAAAAAAAGAACTCTGGATTGGGAGTTGAGAGAGTTGAGTTCCAATATCAGTCCTGATGCTAATAAGTTTTACAACCTGGGGTAACTTCTTATGCTTAAGCCTCAGTGTTTTCATCTGTAAAATGAAAGAGTCCTTTCCAACTCTATGATCCCATCTTGTGAGAAAGCCCACTTGGTTTGGTTTAAGCCCTTCTGAATAATAACCTAGAACATAGCCACTGGTTAGAACCTCATGCTACAATTTTGTGTTAAGAACCAGGTAAGGCAGGACAAAAAACTCAGATCAAGGCTCCTCAGGGCTCAGGCTATGAGTATACATACAAACGAATATAAAAAGCCCTATTCACCGAGACAAGATATTTTTTTTATCCATTATACTTAGGTCAGAGTACTCAATCGTGGGTCTTTCAAAAATATCTAGCTCTGTGGTTTCTTACATCACTTGCAATCAAAATTAACTCAGAAAGTAAGATTTTAAAGGGAGTGACATTTCTTTTCTGAAAGGGGGAAAAATGGCTTCTTTTTGCATTTCAATAATTTTCTGGCCTAATGTCAAGTGCTGCATCCTACTAAACAGGAAGATGGATGCCACCCTTTCGTAGAAAGATGCCTTAATCATTCACATATGAACAGGCAGGAAAATATTCTCTTCAAGTCCTCAGAAGAAGAAAGTGATATCTGCTCCAATAAAATAAGCCAAGGATAAAAGTACCACATTCCCGAAAGACATCATAATGCAATAGAAGAGCATGGAATGTGGAATCAGAGACCCCAAGCCCAGATCCCATCTCTCCCACTACTACCCATGGGCATTGAACAAGTCAAGTAAGCTCTCTGGGCCTCAGTCTCCTCATCTCTCAAAGGAGGAGGTTATACTAGTTGGCCTTCTGGATCTTTTCCATCTCTGGGTTGATGATGCTACATCTGCTTTCTTCAGTGCTAGCAACATTCCAAAAAGTCAAGTATACCAAATGGAGGACTGTCTTCTACAGAGCGGAAAAATGAATTGATCTGAGCACTTAGAGAAGAGTAATCACTAAAAGGCAGCAAAGGCCCATCAAGAGCAAGTTAGATTAGACTAACCTCATTGCCCTGTTTATTCAGTTATTCAATAAGTAGTTCAGTGGAAGATCATAGACAATAATTTATTGTCTAGCATTTACATAGTGCTGTAAGTTTTGCTCTTTATATCTGTTATCTCGATGGGTCAAGCAAGGCATTTGGCAAAGCCTCTTTGTTATAACCTTGAGACAAGGGAGAAAGATCTTGGCTGAGAGTAATTATCTGGCAACCTGTGTGAAGGCTGGGCCCAAAAAGTGATGGTTGGCAGATCATGGGGGTCTTCAGTGGTGCTCTACAGCTCTGTCCTTGGTCCTATTCAATTTAACAATATTTACCAGTGACCTGAATGAAGGCACAAATGTCATATTTCAAACTTTCATGTGGTATTAAGTGGAAGGGAATAGAAAATACATCAGATCCAAAAAAGATCCTGATAAGCTTGAGCGATGGGCTAAATTAATCAACAGAAAATTTCATAGTGATAAATAGATGTAAAATCCTACACTTGGGTTAAAAAATTCATTTGCGTGAGTATATAAGATGGCTAGACAATAGCTCATATGGAAAATAAAGATGTGGATAGTTTTGTTTATACCACAGACTCAATATGGGTCAATAGTGTGACATGGCAACCAAAAATATTAATGCAATCTTCTACTATATCAAGAGAAATATGGTGTTTGGAACGAGACAGGTGATACGTTCTCTTTGTTCTGGTCAGATCTTATCTGGAGTATTGTTATTTATAAGTGTTACATTTTAGGAATCACACTGACAGCCTGGCCTACACCCAGGGAAGAGTGATCACAATGGTAAAGGGACTCAAAATTATGCCACAGAAAAACTTGGTTGAAGTAACTGGGAATGGTTAAAATGAGAAAAAGTGGGGAAAGAGAAGGGATGGACCGTGGAACTAGAAGCAATGGCCAGAGAGTATAAAGAGAAAGCTTGAAGTTCAACCCAAGGGAAGAACTCCTATTATTTAGAGCTGTCTAAAAATGCAGTTGGCTGGGGTAGGAGGTGGTGAGTTCTCCATTTCTGGATGTCTCCAAGTAGAGGCTGGAAAACCACTTGTTGTGGATGTTACAGAAAGAATTTGAACTTGGATGTGGTCTGGATTAAATAACTTGTGAAGTTCCTTCCAGTTGGCATTCTATGATCTTCAAGAGTCACTTGGGGAGGTCCCCTCAGAGAACTCATCTTGAGCTTAGAGTTAGCAGGACTAGCCCAGTTCCCTCAGTCAGGGAATTCTGTATCCAGCCTATAATTCACAGGTGCCTTAATGAAGTCACCTTCACAGACTTAGTCTATGGTGGCATAATCCCCTATGTTTCCTCCCATAAAATAATTGGAGATGAAATCTTTGGTATTATACCACAGTTCTTAACTAGGCAGGGGCATGAGGCAAATCAGCAGAGCAACAGGGAGCAGAGTTTTAAGCAAAATGGAAAGGCAGCCTCCTCCCCCATGGCATCACTGCATGCAGCCAGAAGGGGGTCGGCTTTAGGTAGTGCCCCAGTAGCCTCTGGAGTTCTAGCCCTAGTCTACCAGGGAATGTAGAGCTATGAAAAGAAACCTCCTCCAGCTTCTTTGTAAGAGGTTCAGATCCATGGAGTGGAACTTTACATACATTACTTTAACATAAGATTTAAAAAAAATATATTGATCTGTTTTACTGATTTTTTTTCTCTTCCTCTTTTATTTTTTTAAAATTCATCATTATAAGGGATAGCTCTCTGGGAAAAGGAGGAAGAACATTCACAGGGGGAATTCTAAGCAATGTAAAAACAAAAGATATCCATACAAATCTTTTCTTTTAAGCCATTGCTTATTTCTCTCCATCTACAAAAACTCTGAGGCAGAAGTTAAGACCCAAGAACTGAGCCATGTTGGATTTTATTTCTGACTTTTTAACTCAGAGAACCATGCTACCTTTAGTCATTCCATTTTCCAGTACCTATACCAGAGGCATCCTAGGAGTCATTCTTTGGGGTTTCCTTGGCCAAAGTGTTTACTTCTGTGTTTTTCTTAACTAGGAAATACACATTCTTTCCACATCCCATCTTCAAAGGGGCACTCACCAGCTACCAAAAGGACACTGAATTTCTACCATAAAGTCTTTGAAAATATCTCCCTACTGTTATGGTGAGTTCCCTAGGATTTTCCTAATTTGAACATGTAACTTGGAATTTTGAAATAAAGAGAATAGTTTAATCTGCCTTTCCCTCTCTCTCTTCCTGCTACCAACCATCTCTGTTCAAACAGACTGGAATTGAAGCACTCTTTCATTTAGGACTCACAGAATCTATTTACCCAATGGTAAACATTCCACCTAGCCCTGAAATTTAGGAAAAGAGGGATTGGAGATCCTGTCGCAGATGAATGCCTCCAAGAAGTGGAGCTCCTGAAGAAGTCTAACGTGATTGCAAGGAGATTTCTAAATCCTACCAAATTTCCCATTTTGAATCTGCCGCAGCAAGAGGTTTGAACTCCTTATGTTAGGTCAGTGGCCAAAATATAGAGGATGCTACAACTAGGCTCCCCAGCTGAGAGGGTGAATTGTTTCAACCTTGATGATTCTTAAACTTAAGACTTTTCCTTGGAAACAGCAGAAGAGTTCCATAGGATTTCAATTTCTTTTTAAAAAATTGAATACAGTTTAGTAGCCCAGGGACCCACAGGATATTTTAGTGGTGGAGAGGGAAGGGAGAGAAAAGAAACTAATGATTTCACCAGACAATTTAGACATGCACCTGCCCAGCAGCAATGGATTGTACTAGATGTCTTTAGAGGTTTCTTCTAATTCTATTTTCAGTTAACTGAAAAGCAGCTCAAAGTTCTTGTGATACCCATTGAAGTCAGCTTTCTTCCCTCGGCATGGGTCTGTGACAGACAGGGAAGCAACATGTTATGAATGATTTCAACCTTTAGCCCAGAGAATCACCAAATCATAGGTTTAGAGCTGGAAGGGACTACAGAGGTCATCTTGTCCAATCCCTTGCTTTTATAGAATAGGAAACTGAGGCACAGAGAAGTTAAGTGACTTGTCCAAGGCAAAGTAGCTTTGTAGGGGTAGTCATAAATCAGAGGGACCCAAACCCCATCAAACCAAGGAAGCTTTGAAAATTATGCCCTTTGATTTCATTTTAAAAGGTCATACCCAAAATCTATCAGGAGGTTGACCCTAGATCTTGGGAACAAAAGCAAGTCAGATGATCCTTACTTCTCTAAGGAAGCAGGGAAGAAAGGATTCTTTTTAGAGAGATATGGGGGAATAATCAGATCTTTTCCTTTCAAACCTACAGAAAAAAAACATCTGAGCAACTCTTCTGGGACATTTTTTTCTTCACCTTTCCAGGTGAATAGAAAAGAGGTTTAATACAGTTTGAGGCAATTCAAAGTATTGTGAGCTTTAAGTTCAGTCTGGGATGTTATGCCTATGATGTCAAGTTACCTGCTTTTCCTCATTCTATCCCAAGACCAGAAGGGACTGTTAGCCAAGTATACCTGGACCTCACTGGGTGCTATCTTCTGTAATATTACATGCATCTGAGGTTTGAGCTATGCAATCACCTTGGCAGATCAAACCATGTTAAAGTAACTTATGATGTCTCTGATATCCATAAATCCTAATCCAACTTCATACTAAAATCTAATGAGTGTCATAGTGAGGTTTCAATACAGTTATTCAAACTGTTGATGGATTCAGGTGGTTTCTTCAATTCTAACCCCTTCAATTCTAGTCTTCTAACCCAACTTTGTAAAAATAAAAAAAAATCAAAGTGAACTCTGCTTTCTGCTTCTCATCAATTTATACTAATTAAGATTATGATGGGATGAGGGGAGGGGAGAAACTAATAGTGTAAGCCAATTTTTGGAAAAACCATCACTGACAACCTGCAAGGGAGGGAGGAACAGGAAGCAGACAGTGAGTGGGAGGGGGATTGTGTCACCCCAAAAAAACTATACTCTCTCCTACAGAATAAGGTTTGGTGATGCTTTCTCATTTAAACACTATAGTCTAAAAAATGGCTGCCTGGCCTCCAAATCATCACACTTGACAATACCCTCATATCTATCTCCTGTGCGCACGCACGCACGCACACACACACACACGCATACACACATATGCTGCTCATCCTTTTCCTCTAGAGAAAATGGGCATATGCGGATATGTGAGATTACAGGACTGCATGGTGCCAGAATTGGGTATCAGGAAGGTCATTCATACCAGCAGCAAACAGAGCTAGCCACTGAGTGCAGCCTCATCTAACAGCACCATGTGGCTGGGGATGAAATTTGGGATGGCTATATATGTGGGATATAGAGTCACATGTAGGGAAAAGTGATGCAAAGAAAAGGCAGGGAAGGTTAAAAAAAAAAAAAGCCCTCTACCTTTCACAGTAAATGCAAAAGAGGCAGATAAACCACATAGGAATTTCCACCTTGAGCTCAGCCAGCTATCACTACTGGCTGCTGACCAGACAAGTGCAGCCTAGAGGATTCTGAATCCTCATGTGGTTAGTTCATTCCCACAAAGAATCCTGTTTGGGGTCCACTCCCCACAAACCCTTAGATTTTCTTTTTTTGCAGAAACAAAGGGGTTTCCTTTCCTCCACCCCCCAAAAGCATTCAGCTGCATTCTTTCTCCACCTTCCCAATGTCACTACCCCGCTGCCATCCCCAAATTTCCTATGGCCACCACCATCCCTAACCCATGCTAGCAATACAGAGACATCCTGCTCCTGCGCATGGCCTCGCTGATCAGATAGGCAGGGCTCAGTTCTGGCTCCTCAGTCATGATGGTGATGTTCTGCCACTCCCCTGTTTGGCTGGACCGTTTGATGGTGTCTACCACACAAAGGGCATAGAGGCAGTCATCAAAGGTGGCAGCCATGGTGAGGGGCCGCCCATCCCAGGTCCGTCGGTCTTCCTGGTCCTGGAAGGCCTGCCGTACTGCCTGCATCATCTTGATAGTCCCCCGTAGGTACGGTGAGGGGATGTCACTAAAGGCTTTCTCTGGCAGCAGAGAATTACTGACAGGAGTGGCATCCTGAAGCAGGAGTTCCTGCTGCGGGGCACTGTTCCGCTGGCCATAGAGATCTGTGCCAGCTGCCATCAGTCGCCCAGCAGAACCCACCACGATTATATCCTGCTTGAATTCCCCCGGCACATTAAAATTGAGGGTTACAGTACAGCACACACCACCCTCCAACACCATCTGGAAGGTGCAGAAGTCGTCGCTGGTGATCTGGCGAATGCCCTTGATGTGGTCTGTCTGCTTCACAAAGGTCTTGAGCAGCCCATGAACTTTCACTGCCTTCTGGCTAGTGAGGAAGGTCAGCAGGTCAATGATGTAAGTGCCCACAGAGTGCAGGCCCCCACCTCCCATCAGGTCATCACAACTCCAGTTGTACTTCTTCCCCAGGAGGCTCCCACTGTGAACCTGGACCTCACATACCAGCAGCTCCCCTACGTAACCTTCTTGGATAAGCTGCTTCATCCGCACGAAGGCAGGCAGGAAGCGCAGGACGTTGCCCATGATGCTCATGAGTTTGGGGTAGTAGTGGGCAGCTGACATCATCCGGAAGGCATCCAGGGGTGTAGCTGTTCGGTCACAGATGACATTCTTCCCGATACCTTTAAGGAAGAAAAGAGAAGATAAGAAGTGAGAGGTGTACCAGGAGATGACAAGTACCATTAGCACTGTTATTTCCAAACTTATTGTTGGGCTTGGAAGAATGACTCAGGTGACTTTATAAAGGGACAAATGTAAAGAGGATATCTTTTTTAAAGGACTTCATCTCCTGAACCATCTCTTCAACTGTTTATTTGATAATTAATGAGTTAGATAATTAGATAATGAGTTAGTGCTCATCAATGGTGGCTTATTATCTTTTTGAAGTTCTTTATAACTGGTGAGTGATCACTTTTAGGTCAAGGTATCAGGTGCTATCCCTGCTAACAGTCTCCTCATGTATGCCCTTAAATGTGATTGGGAGGAGGTAGGAAGGGATATTTTTGGATAATCATGAAAAAATTAATTTCCCAAGTTTGTGAACTTCCTCCATCCACAGGACACACTATCTCTTTAACTCTGTAGGTAAGTCTTATTTCTAGGCTTTTGTATTTGCTTTAGTTACCTGGAATTGGCTATCTACACCCTCATCTGTCTTCCTATCTATAGTGACTAGAACTCCAGAACAGACAGACACCTAATTGTCATGATCATTCCTGGGAAAAAATGAATACAAGTTCCCCAGGGCCGGGGGAGGAAGAGGCAATGCTGCTGAGCCTGAGGCCTCAAGAATGGACCCCAAGCCTTTAGGTTGTTGCAGAAAAGGCAGGAATCCAGCTGTGCTCAACACAGAAGCCTTTAAATTACTCATCCCCTTGTGTCAGAGTACATGACTAAGTTTTGATAGGTTAACGTTATTGCATTAGGCTTTTATTATGGTTTTCAGGTCATGATTTGATCCATAACCTTGTCTAGATCCATATAAAAACTATGCAATAACAAGGTCCTTTCTGTCAAATTTTTTTTTCAAATGAGGATTCCACCAGAGTTCCTTTAGATGAGAACTGCCCATACAAAATGGCAGACTGGTAAGTTACATTATATTCTCCTTGGCATAGTATCAAGACTCAAGAAGCTTTCTCAGTAGATTAATATATCTCTGTGTGCATTCATACAGGTATAATATATACACATATATAATATGTACATGCATACATACACATATATATGTACAATAGAAGACTGGATCTTCTATTGCTTATGTCTCCCCAATACCCATAGCATCTGCAAAGGGGTATTATTGTATATGTGTGTTTGTTTATATGACTCTATATACACATACATCCATATCAGTATTCATATGGGTATTATAGTATATATACATAGTTCTATATACCTACACATTTATAAATTGATGGCTGGCTATATTTTTTATAATTCTGACCCTGGAATAAAATGACTGCAAATAGCCATTAAGAGATTACATCTCCTATCCTATTCCATAAAGGTCAAGCTGACTCTGTACCCTGCCATTCATGAATCAAAAAGCAACAACAGGTCAAATTAAATTGTGGTGCTTCTTTGATCCAGAGCAACAGGTTCAGAAAGTGACAGAAGGAACTGCAGTGGGATGGAAGGCCTTTGGTTTATATTAGTATTAAGATTTTGTGCCTTCCTCCAACATCATACTTTTTTAAGTATGATCATAGAATCCCTAGAATCTTTTAACACAGTTTCATGCACTCAGGGGCAACTTTATGTATAAATAAGTTAATAAGTCATTGCATATTAACTTGCTCATGACTAACTGGTATTGTCAAAAGCAGCATGAGACCACACAGTGGTCTACCCCAGTTAGGACCTCAGAGCTAGGGCCTTTAGCAGGTACTTTCTCAACATAATCTGTTCAAGCTAAATTAATTTACACTTGCCACTTTGCTGTGTACTGGCATTAAAAAAATTATTGCAAATATACATAGTCTATTTCCTGTGGGTGTAATCGCCAATGTATTAGATTTGAGGTCAGGAGTCCAAAGATCTAGCTTTGGTTTTTCCGCTAATTAGCTATATGATCTTAGGAAAGTTACTTGATTCTGGGCCTAAGAATCCTCATCTATAAAATGGGTTGTGGGGGTGGAGGAGAACGGATTGGAACAGCTGGTGTTCTAGTCCTCAAATTCTGTACTTCTAGGTTAATGACTCACTGTTTCTTCTGTTATTTATACATCCGCACCTACAAAGGTAAAAAGTATTACTATGCTCTGCACCCAGCAGATACTCCAGAAGTATCATCTAAGTATTGCCTCCCTATAACTCTGCTATAACTCTCCTGTAAATTCCATGCTTTCCCAATGGATGTGAAGGATCTGGAGAAGTATGGGAAGACATATAAATTGATACAGAGAAAAGGAAGCAGAACCTGAAAACAATATATGCAATGACAACAACAATATGACAGAAAGAACAATAAAATGAAACTGAAAACTGTAAATTAATAATAATAAATAAACTTGGTTGCAGAGAAAATGGATAAAATACATCTTCCTTCATTATAAAGATGGTGAACTATGAGAGTAAAATTATTGCATATACTGTCAAACATAGTCAATGAGTTAATTGGTTTTGCCAAACTACATTCTTCTGCTTCTTTTTGAATCTTTGTTACAATGTTATATGTGTGTGTATGAAATCTATGCCTTCTATAGACTAGCACAATAATCATTTTTCAATATATTATCTTCAAAATCCCAAAGATTTTTTGCAGGGTTTGGCATTTTAAAACAACAGGTGAGGAGTAAGGAAGTCAGACACAAGACCTGTACCTTCCTTTCATCTATGTTCCAATTATCTTGAGAAATAATGAAGACTGTAGTCCTCCATTGTTTTCCCATGGCACCTAAGCATCAGAAACTTTGTTCAAACCACTAGAGTTTTTAATAAATGCACTTGCCTTTTGGACTCTAAAGAAGAGTGGAAGAAAGAGACTCTAAACACGCATCCTGAGGACCCTACTCGAAATCATTAGTGATCTGCTGGTAGAAAGAGGCTCTCTTCAAGACTTTTTTTAAAAAATCTAATACTGATCACTAGCTAATAATGTTGGTACCTGCTCTAGCAATACTATAAACTACGTGAAACTTGGATTTGGGACCAGATTCCAGTTGGCCTTTCTTTTTCTCCATCTATCTAATGTCCTGATATCATGATATTCTGATCCAATACCTCACTTCTACACATAGCCCCATCACCATCAAAACTAGTTTCAGCTCTAAGACTTAAGTTAAAGGGAGGAAGCTCTGATTGCGGAATTCCATCAAATGGTGGGTGGGGGAAGGTATATTTTGGAACATGGTACATGTCCAGGATTCCCTGAAATTTCCCATCACATTGTCTACTCTCTCTTTTTGCCTAAAGCTAAATGTCTCTACAACAGCTTAGAAAAAACAATTTGCAGAGACCACTTTCTTTTCAGGAAAGGTAAACAGTCTTTGGTCTTCCAATTTGTTCAACAAATCTAGATCACTGTTACTTGAATCAATACTATAGGTATTTCTGGTATCTCCACACCTGTAATAGTTAATGCACAAGATTTCTTCCTATAGCCTGTTGTTAAGGGGTCCCCTGAACTTATCTTTTTGAGTTGCCATATTTTCCGTTTTTGGGAGAGCGGGGGGGGGGGGCAATTGGTGTTAAGTGACTTGCCTAAGGTCACATGTTTAGTTTTTGTGTTAAGTGTCTGAGGCCAAATTTGAATTCAGGTCCTCCTGACTCTAGGGCCAGTGTTCTATTTATTGCGCCACCTAGCTGCCCCACGATATTGGTTTTTTGGTTTGTTTGTTTGCTTTTTGGAGGGGGGAAGGTAGGGCAATTGGGGTTAAGTGACTTGCCCACAGTCACACAGCTAGTTTTTTGTGTTAAGTGTCTGAAGCTGGATTTGAACACAGGTTCTCCTGACTCCAAGGCCAGTGCTCTATTCACTGGGCCACCTAGCCGCCCCTGCAAAACTGACTCTTTAAAGATAAATTCCCTCCATTTTATGTAACTGGAATGAAGGTAGGGATTACTAGGAACAAGAAAAGTGTTCAATTCTATAACTCTACTCCCCTCAAGCATCCTACTATACATCCTCATATACTTACATACACCCCCTCAAAGCCATCAACCTAATATGATATTCCCTTGAGTTGTAGTTAAGAAAGACTAGCTTTCACCTTTACCACAGAGATGATGGTCAACAGTAACTACTCTCAAGATTAGAGGGCTAAGGGAGGTATGGAATTGGATTCTCCCATGGAGCTTCTCTGGTTAAAAAACTGGCCTAGTATGATATGGAGGTAGAGCACTCCTTCTTGAGTCCAGAAGATCCCAAGTGACAACCATTATGATTTACGGTTCTGGCTGAAGAGTGATAAAACTATGGGATCCAGTGATAAAGCAAAATTATATTTCCCACCTTTGTGACAAGTCTAAGAACACAGTCTATAAATTCTCATCACAAGATGAGAGGCTTTAGAGAAGCAGGTAGAGAATGAGCCCAAGGGATCCAGACCCAAAACTGCTCTTTCCCAGATGTCTCAGTTATACAGCAAAGGCAGAACTTTGGGGTCTGGTTTTATATCCTCTCATGACAAAACGTTGCTTCCTCTTTCTAAGACAAAAGATCAAAAGGCTTCTTAAACATCAAACAGCTCCTAGAGAAAATAGTGCTGCATAGAATTAAGTGAAGGAATCTAAAACATATGGATTACATTTATTTCCCTCCAAATAAACATCAGTACAAAATGGAGAGAGGAAAAAAAGATTGAGTCTTTTGGAAAAAGTGTTTTGTGTTTTGCCAAACCCCAAACTTTCCCAAAGCAGCTCAAGATGTTAAAAAAAATTCCACACTGTCTAGTTCTGTTCACCCCAACAAGTGGGGCTTTTTTGGTTGCTCTGTCTCTGTGATTAAAAAAAAAATAGCACTATTCCTTAGTGATTAGCACATGGTATGCCTATGCTGGCTGTCAGGCCATAAACTGTCCCATTCACCCTTTAGACACAACTATCTCTCTCACTCACTTGGAAATGGATTTCATGAAGCTGTCTCCATCCTTCTCTTCCAAACCTTCATCCGACTAACTTCCTGGCCCTTGCAGTTCTTGATCGCACAAAGGTTGGAAAGTACACCCAACTCAACTCAGCATTTGGACCCTGATCCTTCTCTTACCCTCTCCTGAGTACTAAGTACTAGCTCTGAATAATACTTATTTGAACTAAGGTGAATGTTGGGTTTCCCAAGTGCTCACTTATTTAGATTTAGGATATGTTTGTATCCATGTTCTGTAAGCTCCTGAATGGCACTGACTCTGCTTTCAGTTCCTTTTGTATCCAGCTCAAACACAAATGCCTTGTACAGAGGTGATCTATGTAAAAGTTGTTTCGTAAATGCTGTTGGTTGATCAGCCCAAATTAGAGAAAATGGCACTAACTCCTCCCCAAAGTAGACATCTGTGACATTGTGACCCTTGATCCATTTAGGTTTTTGAGCTAAGCATTCAAGAAGTTATTTATTTCCCTTCAGGTATCCTGCTTTCAATTAAATAATCTGTTTCTAAGCAATCAGTTTCATCAAAATGACCTCCTACTAAAACACTAGTACCCACCTTCAGGCAGGGGTCTACCCCATTTTGCAACAAGATGCACTGTCCTCTACCTCCCTCTTCTGTCACAGACTATTTGCATCTTGGTAAGGGATGAGTGATTCCCACAGAAAGTAGATCTTGTCCAAGATTCTGGTGTTGGTCAATCTTTTTATTAATGTAAAAAATGAAGAAGTAGACTTGAAGGGCATAAGTTGCAGTTGTTACTAATTTGTATTGGTGGAGGAAGTTACCTCAACAGGAATTCCCTATAGTGATAGAATCACAGGCAGGAAGAGGGAGGGGAGGAGAGAGAAAGAGAGGGTGGGAGGGAGGGAGTGGAGAAGAGAGAAGGGGAGAAGAGAGGACAGAAGGGAGAGGAGAAGAGAAGGGAGGGGAGGGGAGAAGAGAGAAGGGGAAAAGAGAGGAGAGGAGAGGAGAAGGGAGGGGAGGGTAAAAAGAGGAGAGGAGGGAAGGGCAGGGGAAGAAGAGGAGGGAAGGGGAGGGAGGGAAAGAGGGGGAGGAGAGGAGAATAGAGGAGAGGAGGGGAGGGGAGGAGAGGGAAGGGGAGGGGAGGGAAGATAAATTAAGAAAAAAAAAGAAAAGAAATAAAGAGAGAAAAGGAAGTAAATCAGTTAATAACACTTTACTATTCTCCATCCTTTCCCCCTTCTTACTCCTTAGGCTCTGTCTTCAAATAAAATGAAATGTAAACCCTACTCTCTTCTCATCCATAAAATGAGAGGGTTAATGCCTTCACTGGATACATCACAAGTTTAGAGTAGTGATAGATAAATAAGAAACCCCTGAAAAGTTAAAGTGCCACATGAAAGAAATGACAGCCAATGGATGTTAGACTTGAAGAGAGTTGAAGGCTCAACTAGTTTGTTTTTAATCCTTCTTTGCATTCTCATCCCTTAGTACAATGCCGGGAACATAATAGGTGCCCCCCAAAAAGTCTGTTTAGAGTACAGAAGCAAAGAAGACAAATTTAAATCTTGTCCCAAACCTTTTCTAGCTAGACTTTGAGGAAATCAATCTCTTTTTGCCTCCATTTCCCCAACTGGGATACGAAGATAATAATAGCACCTCCCTCCCAGGGTTATTGTGAGGCTCAAATAAGATGATATTTGTAAAGTTCACAGGGTAAGTACTTCATATATGCTCCTTTCCTTCCTTGTTGACTTAACCTAGTGCAAATCCTTCATTTTACAGATGAGAAGACTGAGGTCTAAAAAACGGAACGCAGAGTTCAAACCCATCACTGGTTCCACTTAACCAAAAGGATTGTCTAGTCCATCCCCTTCATAAGGAAATGAGGTCCAGATGGGGAAGTGACTTGCCCATGGCCACACAGGAAGTTAATCCCAGACTCTACAAATGTACAAATCTACAAATTTTTATAACTCTCTGTGCTATTATTATCAGTGTTGTGGTTGTTCTTAATCCCAGGGCCTTACACAATAATTTCAGAAGGGATTTCTTTATTGTTCTCATCATCTACCTCATAATAACACACTCATTCCCTTCTTGTGATAAACAGTTAGCTACCTCCAAAGATTCCACTCAAGGACCAGTTAAGTATTTAACAAGAATTGTTTTAAATCATTTTCTGGAATTGAACTGAATGTCAAACCTTAGTGTTTAAGAGCCAATTGTTCTTATCATCATATTGTTTCAATTGTGTCCAACTCTCCATGACCCCATTTGGGGTTTTCTTGGCAAAGATACTGGAGTGGTTTGCCATTTCCTTCTTCACCTTATTTTACAGATGAGGAAACTGAGGAAAACAGGGTTAAGTGACTTGCCCAGGGTCACACAGCCAGTGTCTCAATTCAGATTTGAACTCAGGAAGACGAGTTGTGCTGACTCCAGGTTCAGCATTCTACTCATTGTGCCACCTAGCTGCCCACTGAGTGCTAAGAGTCCACCATAAAGAGTATTATTTTTAATACTGTGACACTGCAGAGTGTGTGATGGACTACTTTGGCAGTCTGGTAAAGCCCATGGACCCCTTCTCAGAATAATGTTTGTTGCCTATATTCATAACTGAAGATGACATGAAATTTCAGTCAGAGATCAGTAAAAATAAGGCAAGCAAGAGGGTGTGTGTGTGTGTATGTGTGTGTGTTTTCATTCAAGTCCTTAGACCTGTTGAAATTATCCATGGACCCATAGGGGTGACCCCAGATTAAGGCTTTCCCCTACAGGGCAAGAATAACCAATGCTTATATCTGGAAGCTTTCTCTGGTTGATCTCCAAACTGGTTGTTGTTTTCATACCTCTTTCCCCATGCTTTCAGGGATGTAAGAGGATAAGAGAATATTTGTGGGTAGCCCTTCCCTCATCAGTTTACACTCCCAGTGCCCTTCCACCACCTGCTAACTCATTGTCCACTGGTCAATAACTACAAGATTTGGGAGAAAGCCCAAATCTGTGCAGGGAGATGCAAAGAAGATCCCAATAGTATCCTCAAAATGTCCCCTCCCATTATACTTCTTAGGAAAGGACAAATAGCAACAGCTTTCCAAAGGGGCCATTGGCCCATTGACTTGGGGGTTATCACTGGTCACCCACAGTGTTGCAACCAATCCACCATTCAAGGACTCTAGCAATTCCTTAAAAGAATCAGTGTATGATCACAGCCTTTCTTCCCTGCTGGAACATTTCCAGTTACACATCTTCTTATCTAATCAATGGTGGAAACCTGCAAAGTCATTACTACATCCTCAACCCTTCCTTCTTATTATTCCATTCCTGTTGACAACCAAAGCTCTTCTGGGAGCCATATCAGATGCACAAGTCCTCACTCCATGTTAACTTTGGGTCAGCTTGGCCTTGCAGCTATGTTTCTCCACAAGTAATCATATTCAGATATGGCCTCCCCCACCTTTTCCCGGTTACAAGGATGTTCCAACCAAGGCCATCTCCAGCCTGGGCAGGCGATCCAAATCTTCAATGACAAGACAGACTTTCCTGTAGATGGGCTAATACAGAAGGAAGACAGGTCTTGTTTACCAAATGTTCTCTCAAAGATAGAACCATCAGAAAGTAGCCCAGCAAAGAATAGATTCAGGACCACAGCAGAAGCTGTGTCTGAAGACCTAAAACCTTTTTTAATAACCTTGCCCAGATGCACATGCATGTTTCATGTCAACCAATCAGTCCACGTCACTTGCAGAAAATCTGAACTTCTTTCACAGCTCTCAATCTACTCTACTTGACTCTTCCTCCCCTAACTTCAAACCTGCTAGACCAACAGTGGAGCATCCTGACCCCATCCGCCATGTTAGCGTGGAAGAATGGATGCAAAAGAAGACAAGGGACTGCATCAGCAAGTGACGTCAGTAATAAAAATAACAGCATAGGAATAAGGATTGGACTTGGCGTTCTTTAATGATAGTCAAAGGACTTAGGTTTGGGGGAAAGGGGCATCATTTGATGCCAAACCTGGCATCATTTAACTCAAATAAGTGTTTAATTTGGCTTTTCTTTTTTAAAAGAGACTTGAATTTATTGAACAAGGACTAACCTAGCTCACAGTTTGAAGAAGCTTATTAAATGTAGGTTGGCTACTAGGTGACAAAGCTTTTGGCCATGGGGACACAAAACAATTAAACAATTCAGAGGCACTATAAAAATGTGATTGGAAAACACTGCATTTGTAAGTATGAAGGGGCTTGTGGTCAGAGGACTGGAATTCAGCAGTTGGCTTTGATACTTTCTAACTCGTTACCCCTTGGGAAAAACACTTAACATCATTGGGCTTCATTTTCTTAAACAGCAAATCAAAAATAATGATATTTGCACTGCCTACCTCATAGGCCTGGTTGTGAGGAATGTGCAAGTCTGAAAGTGTTTTATGGTTTACAATGTGAGTTATTAATAAATGAGTTAATTCTAAGCCAAGGAAGGAATTGAGAGAGAGAGAGAGAGAGAGAGAGACAGAGACAGAGAAAGAGAGAGAGAGACAGAGAGAGAGAGACAGAGAGAGAGAGAGAGAAGGAGAGAGGGAGGGAGGAAGAGAGGAAAGAGGAAGGAAGGATAATTTTGTATGATTCTTAAGAGCAGGGACTGTCTTGCTTTTTTCTGTATCCCTATGCCTAGCATATAGTAGGCACTTAATAAATTGACTGGTATTTATCAATTCAAATCCCAATTGTGCCACTTGTTTACCCTGTGACCTTGGGCAAGTCACCTAACTTCTCTTCTAAGTTGCCTTGTAAGGTCCTTTCTATCTCTGAATCTACAATCCTATGAGCTCAGCACCATCTCTGCAACTTAAAGTCTTAGAGATCTGCCTAGGGCCCTGACGAGTTAAGTAACACAATCAAGGGTTACACAAACTTAAGTGTCAGAAACAATACTTGAACCCAGAACTTTTTGGTTCCAAAGCTATCTCGCTATCCACTATGCCTTTAAATTCATGCTTTTTCCTCACAAATACCCTGTAAAAATGCATTATAAGTATTTAATATATATGTGCAATATATATTATATATGCTATATAAGTATTCTCACTTTATAAATGAGGAAACTGTGCCTTACAGAGTTTAAGTGACTTACCTAAAATCACATTTTAGTAAGTGCTGGAATTGGGACAACCTCCTCTCCTGGTTGCATTGCTCCCTGTAGCTTCTATAGTAAACAAGACTCTCAATCACTTAATCAGTCTATTTTCTAGGGGAGGTATTATGGTACAGTGGTCTGGGTATTAATTAGACCATGGGTTCCAGACCCAATTCTGTCACTAACTGGCTCTGTGACCTTGGGTAAAAAAAAAAAAATCTAACTACTGTAGATCTCCATGTTCCTGTAAGCTACCTTTTTATTGTTGATCAGTCATTTTTCAACTGTATGGGATTCTGTGACCCCATTTGGAGCTTTCTCAGCAAGGATATGGGGGCAGTTTGCCATTTCCTTCTCCTAAGAGACCTAAGAAGCCACCTCGTCTAACACCTTCATTCTTCATTTTACAGAGAGGAAAGCATAGGTCTTCAAAGGGTAAGATAAGGAAACTGAGGCGCAGTAAGTAGAAATGACTAGCAAAAGGTTACATGGGGAACAAGTGTCAAAGCTGAGATCTGGGCCCAGCTCCTCTGACTAAATCCAGCAGTCCTTCCATGACACCATGATATTAGCTCTAAAATTCTCTGATTTTATGAAGCTGATGAACTCCCTTATCTTTTTTTTTTTTTTTGCTTTTTTTTAGAGGAGGGAGGGCAGGGCAATTGGGGTTAAGTGACTTGCCTAAGGTCACACAGCTAGTAAGTGTTAAATATCTGAGGCCAGGATTTGAACTCAGGCCCTCTTGACTCCAGGGCTGGTGCTCTATTCACTGTGCCACTTAGCCACCCCCTTGAACTCCCTTATTTTTATCTTCAGTGAAGATACTCAGCCTAGAGAGGCAGGACAACTTCCCCCTAACCAAGAAATAGCAAAGCTGGAAATCAGACTGGAATCTTTTCTACCTGAAAAGTTAAGGCTTTCTATCATGTTGCTGATGGGAACTATGTGAATGAAGACAAGTTTTCCTTTAGAGAAAACTCATCCTGTATTTCATCATTTTCAGTGATGATATGTGGGCATAGGCATGTAAGTATCCAGAAGAGAATTTGGTAGTTTAGGAGTCAAAGCACAAGCATGTCTACACTTGAGGTGAGTGGCCATGCACATCTAAGCACACCCTACCACACACAGATCACCGGGGGTGTCCAAAATCAATACTGCACATTGTAATGAGATACAGAAGCACATTGATTCTTAGCTTGAGACCAAATACAAAAGTCCCAAAGCAATTTAAGTCTTTTCTCATTTCAAACCTACAGCTGAAAATGGATCACCATGACCTATATTCAGCCCCACATGCCAAGGCCCCTAATATTCCTAGCCCCATATGAAGAAGGGTGGACTGGGATGAGTTTGCTATCAAGGAAAATTAGCTTCTTTCACATGGTTCCCACTGTAGTCAGAGGACCTAGGCTTAAATCTTGCTTTTGTTCTTTACTGGTTGTGGACACTCTCTGGGCCTCAGTTTCTTCAACTGTAAAAAATAAGGCATGAATTTATATAATCTCTAAGATCCCTCTCAGCTCAAAATTCTGATCCCCTTGGGCTGTGAGAGCCTAGTGAAAGGAAGCCTACCACCAGTCACTGCACAGCAGGCTGGAGTTCATTTGAAATTTGTCAGAATCAAGTGGGTTTTTAAACATGGAGTTTTTAAAAAAGTGCTTGATCCTTCTAACTGGTGCTGCTGGCAAGACCTCATAAGAATAATAACTCATATTTATTTGTGATGATGTATCAGAATCGATGTGCAAAAACAGATTCCTGAGGTATGGCTTCAAAAGACCCCTTTGATCCAAAGAAATAAGAATACTTGCACTAACCATCTCACAGGAACATTGGGAAGCAAGTACTCTTGTACTATAAAATGTGAGTTTATGATCTTTCTTATGGTTGTCTGCTTTTTTTTTCTCCAAAGCTCTAACTTTTTTATGTTTTTTTTTCAGCTTTTCTGATTATAGCAGTGAGAAATCCTAATTAGATGCTAATATATTTTTAATGCCTGCTAATCTCCCTTTGAACAGAAGCCTATTCGTACCCCCCCCTATAAAGACACAGTACAGGGGAGAAAGGTGAGGGGCTGAAGCAGTTTTGGGAAATAACAGTTTCACCTATGTTACCATGCACAGAAAATATGTGAAACCTGGAATCCTTACTTCTAGATGGTTTCCTATGTTTTATTATGTCTTACTATTATGTTGTGTTGTGTTTAGTATAGTATGTTATGTTATATCATATCATATTATATTATAGAATGTAAAGTTTTACACTCTATAGTACTATCTTGTTTTCAAAGAATTTTTCTATACATTAGAATCACCTCTTGGCCTATTATTATCATAACCAATGATATTACAATTGTAATCATTTTTATTATTTAGTAACTATTATTTATTAACTACTAACTCTTGTAGTAGCTGGTTTTCTTGCCTCAAGTCTCTTTCAAGTTCCATGTATCCTCCACAAAGTTGCCAAAATGATTTTCCTAACTCTGATTCTGTGACTTTCTTACTCAACAAACTTCAGTCTCCCTGTAACCTCTAGGATCAAATATAAACTGTTGTGTTTAGCATTTAAAGACTGTCAAAACCTGGCAGCACTCCACTTTTCTAGATTTCTTACATTTTACTCTCCTCCATTCCCATTATAATCCAGAAAAATTGGCCTTATTCTGTTCTTCATACAGAATTCCTAGTTTCCTTCAAGGCTCAGCCAAACTGCTGCCTCTTAGATGAAGCTTTTCCCTACCTTCCCCCCTCCTCAATCAGCTCTTATCTATTTTGTCTATGCCTGTATAGGGACATATTATCTCACCTGGCCAGACTGTAAGTGACTCAAGGGCAGGAACAGTTCCACTCTTACAGTGTATCACCTGCACCTACCACAGCATATGTCAAACAGCTACTTAAGTATTTGTTTAGCAATAGATTGACTGAATGATAGAATATTAGCCTTGGAAGAGAGGTTAGGGACTAGCTAATCCGACACCTCCTCATTTTTTCAGATGAGAGAAGGAAATCCAAAGGTTAGCTCCCAGTCCTGTGGTTTCCATGCTGCATTTTCTCATTTGGACCTTATAATAATTCTTAGAGGTAGACAAGCCTGTTATTATCCTGTTTTGACAAAGTTGTGACTCAATGAGACTAGATCTGAGGGCACACAGAGCATTAGTGGTGGAACTAATACCAGAACCAAAATCTCCTTCAGGATCAATTATCAAGTCCTCTTTTAGGCTTTGAAAGCCCTTCACAACCTGGCCCCTTCCTACCTCTGCAGTCTCCTTATACCTTATTCCTCTCCACATATGGTCTGATAGAGCCACACTGACTCCCCCCCCCCCCACAAGATGCACAATCTCCCAAACCCCTGCCTTTTCACCAGCTGTCCCCCATGCTTGGAATGCTCTCTCTCTCTCTCTCCTGTCCTCAGTCAGACTCTTGGCTTCCCTGGCTTCTTTCAAGGCTCTGCTCATATCACAATATTTGCAAGGGGCCTTTCCCATCCTTTCCTTCCTCCCCATCCCCGGTACTCTTAGTGCCTCCTCTCTAGGATTACTTTCCTTTTACCCTCTATTTTTTACACTCTATATGTTGTCTGCCTCAGACTGGGAGCTCCTTGAGGATGGGGACTTTGTTTGTGTCTTTCTTTGTCTTTCTAGCCCCACATACGATGTCTAGGAAGCATTTAATAAATGCTTGCTGAGTGACTGACTGACTCCTGACTTTAAATCCAATATAATTACTGCTTTTCAGCTGCACAAAACTAGCTGATCCATGTGCCTTTGAGCTAGGCAGTATCAACTTCTCTGACCTGGTAAAATAGTGGAAGTCAGCTCCTGAAAACTCTGCTTCCAAGGACCGAGATGTCTTATGTGAGCTCTGGGCATTGCCCAGGAATAAAGGGGCTTATTTTCAATCTAACAAATCATCAGCATTTTATTGCAGCTATTAGAAAGGTGGGACCTGGGCATTTCAACAAGAGACAGATGGCCTGACTCCCACAAGGTGACTCGGGGAAACATGATCCTTCCCTCAGGCTCTTCCAGACCTACCAAACCTCAGCAAGGGTGCTTCAGAGGTGACTCGTGCTGGCCTCCAAGTAGGAGCAGCAGGTGCCAGAGGGAAAGGGAAGTACTACAAAGTATTACAAAGGTCACCATGATGGCTGCTGCCCCAGATCAGTCTTCAGAACAGGGCAAGTCTCCCATGGTATTGGACCTGTCCAGATCAAGTGAGGGGATATTAGGGAAGAGACAGGAAGCAGAGACCATCTCAAGGTCAGAATGCCCCACACTCAGGAAGCTAACCAGGCAAAGGGCAGAAGGAGGGAATTAGAAGAGACAGAGTAGAAGAAACATGTATGTGTGTACATACATATGTACACAGACATATATATACATACGCACACACATAAACATATGTTTGCATGTGGAGATAGATAGATGGATAGATGGATGTATGCATGGATGGATGGATGGATGGATGGATGGATGGATGGATGAATAAACTGATAGATCTCCACACCAAAACAGAATCTACTTTTAGATATCCAAGCAAAGTCTCCCAGATGAGTCTAGTTTCTTGCCCTACAGAATACCACACACCACAGAAAGGGTCTTGCCAGCCAAGGGCTTGCCACAGAGCTCCACCTTCTATGAAAGCAATGAGCTGGCTGTCAGGGAAACTTGAGGTGTTGCCTGAAGACATACAGCCTGCCAAAGTCTGGGCATTAGAAAGAAGGGTAGCTTTGTGTAGTCAAAAAGCTCTCTTGGGGAGTGGGAGGGAGGGCCATTCACCCCACCTCTGGCTCCCCACCCACCAAAAGAGGTAGTTTTTCTTTTCCCCTTCCCCATTCTGGGCCCGATAAAACAGCAATTGGTTTTGTGAACTGTTTGCATCACCCACATCTGCTTTATAGACTCCAACACAAAGATTCTTCTTGTTGGTGCTGACAAACCAGTAAGTCAGCAGCAATTAGCAAAGTCAATAGAACCCACATTCCCTGGTTTCAAGCACAGTATCCTATCCCCTAGGCACAGCCTAATTTCATGAAAAGGAATTATTGGAGAAAGAAGATGTGACTAGTTTGAAATAAGGAACTATCTAATTTATAACTTAGGGGAATTTATGTCAGGGGAACTGGCTAAAGGGATCCCAACCTATTCATTCACTCACAGACATTAATTTATGGTCAGTTACCAATAAAACAAAAAAGAAATCTAAAATATTTCTATAGTTTTGTAAGATTTCTGAAATGCTTTCTTTCCAATGACTCTTTGAGATAAGTTTACAAATATTATTCCTGTTTTAAAGATGAGGCAACTAAGCTTGAGAGATTAAATGGATTTCCCATAATCAGACCTGGAACTTGAGTTCAGCTCACTTGACTCCAACCATGTATATTCTTGGCCCTGGTGCGGCGCCCCGGAAGGTATAACTTTGTTTGTTCTATTAATCCTGAGTGTGTGCTAAAAAAGCAACCTGGAATCATCTCTTAAATAGTTCCAAATAAAAAATGACAATGCTTGTTCTCAGCTTATAGCATTGTACATCAAGAGCTGGAAAAGATGCCTTAAAGTTCATCCCTATTAGAAGCTCAACAGGAGATCAGACCTAATAGTACTTAGGTGGGGTGGAGGACAGATAGAGAGGTCTTGGGTAGTAAAAGGTTGTGACATACAACGGAAAAAAGATGACAAATCAGGAGACCCAGGTTCTGTCTTGGTCTGATCACCAAATCACTCTGAATGGATTTGTTTCCTTAATGTAAAATAGGTATAATGACATTTATCACACTTATCTCACAAGGTTGGTAAACAGAGACTGAAATAATGTTTTCCATTTAACAAATTGTTATTTAAAACTTCATGTAATCAGAGTCCTCTGGGAAGCATTGGGGGTACAAAGATGAAAAAAGACAGTTTCTGCCCTTCAGTAGCTTAGAGTACAATGGTGAAAATATGGCAGAGATACAAGTGACATATAAGGCAAAATGAAAGAAGGATAAAAGAGAGATATGGGTAAGATGCTATAATAAAATCTGAGGAAAGTTCACACTGAACTGAGGGGGGAGAGTCAGTATAAGGGAGGAAGGGGCTTCACAAACAAAGATGTAAAAAAAACAAACAAAAAAAAACCCACAAGAACTCCTGGATGCTGGAGAGGAAAAGACCAATAGCCCAGGAAGAAGTCATGAGGACCTTTACTAAGATGGTGGCCCTTTAAGGGGAGAGGAAGGAATGTTGTAGAGGTGACTTCACAACTGATTAGGTATAGGGGTGAAGAGAGGGCAGAGGCAAAGATGACTCCAAAGGCTTTGATCCTGAATGACTGGAAGATGGCAGTGTCATCAAGAGAAATAGGAAAGTTAAGGGAAGGGCCAGGCTTTAGGGGGAAAAGAAACAAACCGGGTGGATAACAGTCTGAACTTAAAGAGTCAGGGATCCTACCTCAGATATGTTTCCTAGTTGTGTGAGCCTGGGCACGTCCCTTGGCATCTGTTTTTCCATCTCTACCTCATAAAGTAGAATCAAATTAGTTTAAACCTTAAAGTGCTAAATATTAGATATCACCACGACCATCATTATAATTATTTTGGATATGTTGAGTTTAAAGTGGTACAAGGACATTTGTCTTGAGAAAGTCATGCAGGCAAGTGGAAATGGAGACCTGGAGCTAAGGAATGAGAACTGGGGAAGAATAATTAATAATAAAAATGATAGCATTTGTTAAACACATTGAGGTTTATAAGGAACTTTACAAATATTATCTCATTTTATTCTCACAACAATCTTTCCCAGGGTCACACAGTTAATAAGAACTCTGTCTAAAACTAGATTTAAACTCATTCCTTACTTGAGGTCTAGCACTCTATCTACAGCTAGGTGGCCCAATGGATAGAATGCTTCAGCTAGGAATCAGGAAGACTCATCTTCTTGAGTTCAAATCCAGCCTCAGACACTTAATAGCTTGGTGACCCTGGATAGTGTTTAACAGTGTTTGCCTCAGTCTCCTCAACTATAAAATGAACTAGAGAAGAAATGGCAAACTACTCTGGTATCTTTGCCAAGAAAACCCCAAATGGGGTCACAAAGAGTCAGACACAGCTGAAAAGGACTAAATAACAACAATATCTGTGCTCCACCTAGCTGCCTTTCTAACGTTTTAATGTTTGCAAAGCACTTTATGTAAATTGAGAATCAAATGAACAGAGGTGATTATAAAAACCACAAAAGTGAATGAAACTGCCACAGGGGAGGATACAAGGGAAGGGAACAACCATTTAATAAGCATCTACTACGCGCTTAGCTTAGTTCTTTACAAATTTTATCTTATGTGATCCACATAACAACCCTGAGAGGTAGGTACTATTATTATATTATACTCCCCATTTCATAGCTAAGCAAACTGAAACAAACAGGCTTAGGTGACTTGCCCAGGGTCACACAACTAGTAAGTGTCTGAGGTCAGATTTAAATTCAGTTCTTCCAGATTCCAGGTCCAGCATTCTAACCACTGTGCTACCTAGCTGCCTAGGTATAGAGAGAAGAGAAAAAAGAAGAGGTTAGAGCCTTAGAAGACACCCACTCTTAGATGTGAGGAAGAAGATTAACCAGTGAAGAAGACAAAAAGAATCAGGTCAGAAGAGTTCTCCAATAGGAGAACCTGGAGAAAGAAGTGTTGATGAAACCCCAAAGAGGAGAGACTTTCAAGGAGGGGCTGGTCAGCAGGTAGGTCAAGGATCAAGACTGAGAGAAGGCCACTGGACTTGATTCCAGAGATGAGAGTTAATATTAAGTGTACAAGTGGAGAGATTAGCAATGATGGAGACCACTTATCCTTTGAGACTGGAGGAAAGAAAGGAAGATAAGGAAAGAGAGAGGTCTTCATGTAAAAGCAGTTTGGGTAGGATACACTTCACACAATTATAATGTGCTATTTTAATTAGTGGGGCAGCTTGGTGGCACAATAGATAGAGCCCTGGGCCTGGAGTCAGGACGACCTCAGTTCAAATTCAGCCTCAGACACCCACTAGCTGTGTGACCCTGGGCAAGTCACTTAAGCCTGTTTGCCTCAGTTTCCTCAGCTCTAAAATGAGCTGGAGAAAGAATGCTCCAGCATCTTTATCAAGAAACCCCCAGATGGGATCACAAAGAGTCAGACATGACTGAAATGACCCAATAACAACAACATTTGAATGAGTGGAGAATGAATAAGATGAAAAAATAGAAGCATCAGAACTATGCCAAGAATCTCAAAGCTAAACATGAGACCTTGGAAAGTTGAAAACAGGACAAAGAAAAGTCCCAAAGTATGTCCAGACCAGAGTTTTGCCTGGGGCCTTTCTCCTTTTACTGCCACCCTCACCCCTGCCCTTTTTTTTCATGTTACATCTTTAATCAATCAATCAGTAAACAATTATTAAATGCCTACTATGTGCCAGGCATTGTGTTATGGACTGAGGATTCTAAAAAGAAGCAATTTTATATTAAATTAGTTTGTTGTTGTTGTTGTTTTTAACACAAACCACCTAACATATTGACACACTCCTCTATGCCCTTTATCCCTGCCCCCAACTTTCAAAGGTAAGTCTTTCTAAAAAAGAAACCTATACTGCTCCCTATAAAGACTGATAAAATATGCTCTCACCCCCACCTACCCCTGGCAGCATACTCTGATCTCACACCCTAGCAGGAAAGGGGTCTAGGCCTCTCCCTCTGGGACTTGTTGGAGAAGCATACCAATGCTTAATATCACAACTATATGCAACATGTGCTATGCAAAGGTTTTAGTTTCCATTTTCAATGTCTCTAACTTTAATCCTTCTGATTTCACTTGGAAAGACACAAATTAAGCTGCCAGTGCAGCCCTATCAATGACTACTGTGCTTCCCCAATCCCCAGCTGGCCCCCTGGGAAGAGAAATGGAAAGCTTGGCCTGCTCTGCCTGCCTCCCAGACTGCATGGAAGATGATGGAAGACAGAAGCACCTGGCCTTGTGTCCCTGAAGCCACAGTACCTCCTATGACTTTCTTTCCTTCTTTCTTTTCTTTTTTCTTTCTTTTCTTTTCTTCTTCCTTCCTTCCTTCCTTCCTTCCTTCCTTCTTGAACAAGGGGCACTGGGATGTATTCCCCCTCCATAACTCTATTGCCTAGCCTAGAGTGGTGTCTGTGCCATGTGAACACAGGTCCTTCAGCTCTCAGATGACCACTACTCATTTTTATCTAAAAGATGTGCAGAATTCAAGGCTGATTCCAGTTCACTGGAATAGGTTATGAATATTAGAAGTAGGAAATATCTCCTTTGTGTATCTTTTGCACATTCAACTGTAGAGTAAAAACAGGAAGACAGTGCTATCAGTGTGAGTTCCTTATTAGCTGTTCTAGATAGATAAATATACTATACTACTCCAGGTAAATGAACAAATAAAGTCAAGCATCAGTTCTTTTAGTGAAACACAGAACAAAACTTCCAGGCCTCCCTCCTCTCTGCATAAAGAAATAGGCTCATGTTTAGACATTAGCATTGAGCCTGCTGTGGACTGAGATCCTGCCAGCAGAGAGAGAGAGAGAGAGAGAGAGAGAGACAAAGTGACAGAGACAGCCAAGTCATCAACAAGGAACAGTTTACAAGCTATCCTGACAGGCTCACCCTCAGGCCTTTTCTCCTCCACCCACATCAGTTTTTTTTTCTTCTCTTCTTTCCTGCCTGCCACCATTTGTATTAAGGAGATAGAGCCTTTATTTTTACCAGCTGGGTCTGATGACAATGCACCCCAGCCAAGAGTGATAAGCCACCCAATTCTTCTCTCTCAGCAGGAGGAAAGGCTGGCTTATCACTTACTCCACTTCGGAGAGTCACATAAAGCACCAACCCCAAGGATTGGCTTGTGTTCCCCTTCAGCCTCTTACATTTGCAAATAATACAGACTATTTTTAAGCAGTTAAATCCTGGCAGACAAGCCTACTTTTCTCTGCAATAGGAAGGGGGGAGGATGGGGTGGCGTGTTCTGAGAAGTTACCTGACTTCCAGGGTCACCCAATCACTATGTGTCAGGGGTAGGATTTGAACTCAGATCTTCTCAAATCAGAGGCCACCTCTAAACCACTCTGCTTTTCTATACCTTGAACATAGTAGGCATTTAATAAATAGTGGTTAAATTGAATTGACTAGAACCCAGTCTTCTGGTTACCAGTTCAATACTCTTTCCACATCAGTATAAGTATTATATCTGAGACTCTCATTAAATAATAATGGTCTAAACATTAATAAAAAAAAATAATAGCCAGTCTCTAAATATTTATAAAGCATACCCTACGTGCCAAGCACCATGCTAAGTCCTGAAGATACAAAGAAAGGTAAAGACAATCCTTCCTTCAAAGAGTTGACAGTCTAATGGGGATAATGAAGTCCTCCAGCCAGGTGGGAATGATGAGGTGCCAGCCCTGGGGCCCCTCCTTAACCAGAGGATCCAAGAGGGGCTCTCTGATGTCTACCCTATACCCTCTTCAGTCAAAAGGAGAGAGAGACCCTGGGGCAAGGAGTACTCAGGCAGTGCCCAGATGATTTGATTTTTCAGGAAGATGAGTTTCTGGAGACAATGGAGAAGTTTCAATGGAGCAGTCAGGGAGAAATTGATTCCAGTGATGATGACGATGATGATGATTATCTATATGGCTGGGTCTTAATTTTTCATCTCAATAAGTAACAAGTTTTTAGATCAAGATCAGATTTGATCTGCTGTCTAATTAACCTACACGGAGAAACCCTCTTTTTTTTTCTTTTATAGAAAATCCTCAGGGCAGCTAAGTGTTGCAGTGAATTGAGCGCCGGTCCTGGAGTCAGGAGGACTGAGTTAAAATTCGACTTCAGACACTTGACACTTAACGGTGTAACCTTGGGCAAGTCACTTAACCTTGATTGCCTTGCCTTCCCCCCCTCTTAAAAAAAAAAAAAAAAGAAATATTCTTTCCAAAAGGAAGAAGTCTGCTCAGACGATGATACCCAGCCGTCTGGCAACAGTATCACAGTTCTAACCTCCTGCTTGAGGGATCCCCTACGCCTGGCACTTTTCAGACAATGGGAACAGCCTAGCCCTACTCTATCACCCTGGGAAAATACAGATAATCAAGTTGCCCAGCAACTGCTTCTGCTCCTGGCACCAAAAGACCAGAAGAGGGGTTTGTAATATTATAACGTTAATGTGGGTTAATCTCAGGTATGTGCCTTTCCTTTTACTGACTTATCAAGATAAAATATGTAGCTGAGCCTCTC
>NW_027185810.1:861648-879670 GCF_028583685.1 Petaurus breviceps papuanus
TTTCCTTTTACTGACTTATCAAGATAAAATATGTAGCTGAGCCTCTCCTTAGGTGCTACTTTGTCCCAATATAACCAGATTGTATCAGAACCTGAAAGGAGTCAACATGTAGAAGAGTTGAAGGTATCTTTTTAATTTTTTTAATTTTAGTTTTCAACATTCACTCCCATAAGTTTTAAATTTTCTCCCCCTCCCTCCCTCCTCCCCAGGAAGGCATGCAATCTGATATAGGCTCTCCATAAACATATTGTTGAAGGTATTTTTAACTTTTTCTTTATTATTTTGGAAAGGCCAATATGTTGGCAAGAAGGTTCTGCTGTCCTTGAAAACATCATACAGAGAAAGGGAACATAGATTGCTACCCTGTTCTCCTTCCAGGGCATGAAAAGAGTGCCGAGGCTATAGCTGTGGGTTTTGAAAGGCAATTTGGTCTTGCTCAGTTTTCACTCTTGTAGCTATTATAAAATCATTGTATTTAGAACCAGAAAGAATGTTAGGGATCAAGTTCAACACCCTCAGGAATCTGGGACCCAGAGTGGTATTACCTAGTTAAGGATTTAACAAGCAGCTCTGTCAATGTTCATTCATTCATTCAACCCTACCTGCTATGGACCCAACCAACACTGTTTAGGGCTCTGCAGAATAGAACCAAGAAAAAGGACCCTGCCTTCAAACAGCTTACAGATGACCTGAGAAGACAATACCTTCTAACTTTTAAAAACCTCAATAACCATGAATTAGGTAACAATAAAATACCAGGGCTATCACAAAACATTACTGGCAAGTGTGAAATGGGTACTGATAATTGTTCAGTTTCTTCTTTCTTGGAAAAGACTGGTTTGCTTTTTCCTTCTCCAGCTCATTTTACAGATGAGGAAACTGAGATAAGCAAGGTCAAGTGACTTGCCTAGGATCACACAGCTAGTAACCTTCAAAGATGAGTCTTCCTGACTCGAGGACTGTCACTTTATCCACTATTACTCACCACCTGCCCCAAAATGAATACCCCCATAGTAAATGCTATAGGTGCCAGTATGCTGTACTGGAAAGCACATGAGATTTAAAATCAGAAGAACAGTGTTTGATTCAGTTCCAATTTTACCTCTGATACCTTTAAGTTACTTAAATTTTGTTTTTGATTTGCTTGCTTGTTTTTTTTGGGGGGGGGAGGGCAATTGGGGTTAAGTGACTTGCCCAAGGTCACACAGCTAGTAAATGTTAAGTGTCTGAGGCCAGATTTGAACTCAGGTCCTCCTGACTCAAGGGTCAGTGCTCTATTCACTGTGCCACCTAGCCACCCCTAGTTACTTAAATTTCATAAGCCTCGGTTTTCTCCTCTGTAAAATGGGAATAATGATACCTACCCTGTTTATCTTACAGGGTGGTAAATAACGGTTATAAAGTAAAGCATGAAGTGCTATAGAAATGTAGGTTGATTCTATTATAATAATAGGAGCTCCGGAATGACTTCTATAGGTTCAGAGGAGAAAAGTCTTGGGCTGGACCTTGAAAGATGATTAGAGGGGCAGCTAGGTGGCACAGTGAGACAGAGATGAAGACAGAGCATTCCAGGCATGGGGGACAGCCCAGAGCAGGAAGATGGAGTGTCTTGTGCAAGGAATAGTAAGGAAGCCAGTATCATTGGTTCACAGAATACATGTTTAGGTGGGTGGGGGGTTATGAAGGTGTAAGAAGTTTAGAAAAGTAGGAAGGAGCCAGGCTATGAAGGGCTTTGAATGCCAAGCAGAGTATTTTATGTTTGATCTTGGAGGTAACAGGGAGTCACTTTCAGTTTATTGAATAGAAGGGGGCCAAAGTCAATCACAACCACTATTTCCTGACCCAGAAGAATATCCAGGAATGTTCTGTTTAAGCAGAGCCTAGGCCTCTTTCTTTTAAAATGTCAATAGGGGGTGGAGCCAAGATGGTAGAGTAGAAGCAGAGGCTCCAGCTTCCACCCTCCCCAATCCATGTAAAAAGGGGACTCTAAACAAACTTTGGAGCTGCAGAACCCACAAAATGACACATAGAAGCTAACCTCCCACTGAGGACAGCCTGGCAGGCTGGCAGGAACCCAGCACAGTGCTCTGGGAGCTGAGCCCAGCCCCACACTGAGGCTTTAGCCCCAGGGTGGGCCTGACCAGCCACTGGCCGGAGGGACTCCAGATCAGCAGCAGCTGTGGCCGTTTCCAGATTTATCAACACATAGACACAAAGGACAAAGTGAGAGGTCAGTACAGTCTGGACTTTGGGACCAGTAAGTGGGAGTATGCAGCTTTTACCCCCAGGGCAAAAAGCCTCTGAGACGCTGGCACAGCCAGCCAGCTCCACATGGGGGCTTCAGTTCTTGGCCTGCAGAGTGTAGGCGGACCAAGCACCAGTCTGAGGGGTAATCGCTCTTGCTTTAACCTGCTTGGATCTGGATTGCAGTCTAGGGTGGAGGTTCTGGGGGGTGTGTCCAGCTTGCCAGAGTGGAGACCTCAGAGAGGGCATCCATCTAATACCTCTGGCACCTGAGAAAACCCCAGCGTTTGGGACGAAAGCTCCCCTCTCTGGTGGCAGAGTCCTACTGTGGCAAAAAGCCCAAAAGTCAAGTAATTGAGTGGCAAAATTAGCAGGCAAAGGAAACAAAGCAGACAGAAGATTCCAACATGACACTCCTATTTTGGGGACAAAAAGGAGCAAAATGTGGAATAGGAGAGAAACAGTGAAGTCAGAACTCCTGCACCAAAAGCTTCAAAGGAAAATACAAGCTGGTTACAGGCCATAGAGGACCTTAAGAAGCAGATAAGAGAAGTGGAGGAAAAATTGGGAAGAGAAATGAGAACAATGCAAGAAAATTATGAAATGAGAGTCAACAGCTTGACTGAGGAAAATAATACCTTAAAAAACAGACTGACTCAAATGGCAAAGGAGGCTCAAAAAGGCAATGAGGAGAAGAATGCCTTAAAAAGCCGAATTTGCCTGATGGAAAAAGAATCTCAAAAACTCAATGAGGAGAATCATTGCTTCAGAATTAGATTGGAGCAAATGGAAGCTAATGACTTTATGCGAAATCAAGATCCTGTTAATCAGATCCAAACAAATGAAAGAATAGAAGGCAATGTGAAATATCTCATGGGAAAAACCACTGACCTGGAAAATAGATCCAGGAGAGAGAATTTAAAAATTATTGGACTACGTAAAAGCCATGATCAAAGTAAGAACCTAGAAATCATCCTCCAGGAAGTTCTCAAAGAAAACTGCCCTGATGTTTTAGTACCAGAGGGCAAAATAGAGTTTGAAAGAATCCACCAATCACCTCCTGAAAAAGATCCCCAAAAGAAAACTCCTAGAAATATTATAGCCAGGTTCTGGAGTTCCCAGATTAAGGAGAGAATATTACAAGCAGCCAGGAAGAAACAATTTGAATATTGTGGAAACACAATCAGGATAACCCAGGATCTGGCAGCTTCTACACTGAGGGATCGAAGGACTTGGAATATGATATTCCGGAGGGCAAAGGAGCTGGGTTTAAAACCAAGAGTCACCTACCCAGCAAAACTGAATATCATGTTTCAGGGGAAAATATGGTCATTCAGTGGAATAGAGGACTTTCAAGCATTCTTGCTGAAAAAACCAGAGTTGAATAGAAAATTTGACATTCAGATACGAGAAGCAAGAGAAGCATGAGAAGACTGGATTCTTCTCAGCAATGCAAGGTTATAAGAAAACTCCAAAAGACTCATGATGGAAAGAGATGTCTACATTTAGAGAAAGAACTAGAAAGAACAGACTTTGAATGCAGATTGAAGCAAACTACCTGTTCTTTCTCTTTTTCTTGTTTGGTTTTGTTTCCTCTTTCCCATTGTTCATTCCATCCTTTATAATCCTTCATTGCAATCTGACTAATATCTAATGTGAAAGTATTTGCAGATCCTATACTTGATTGCATGCTGCCCTGGGGGAGAGGGGGAGGGAGGGGGAGAAAATTTGAAACTCAAGGGATTGTGGAACTGAATCTTGTAAACTAAAAGTAAACAAACAAATTGATAAAGAGAAAAAAAACGTCAATAAATAAAACAAACAAAATGCTTTATCTAGACATGTTCCAATGCATAATAATAATGAATAAAAATACTTTTGTCAACTGTAAAGTTCTGTATAAACATAAGTTTGTACTTTGATGTAGGCTGAGTAGACAGAACACCCAGCCTCAAGTCGGAAAGACTTGAGTTCAAATCTGGCCTCAGACACTTACTAGCTGTGTGACCCTGGGAAAGTCACCTGACCCATTTGCCTCATTTTCCTCATTCATAAATGAGCAGGATGAGGAAATGGCAAACCACTGCAGTATCTTTACCAAGAAAACCCCAAATGGGTCATGAAGAATTGGACCTGATGGAAAAGACTGAACAACTACAATGAGGAAAAGGACTAAGGTTTATGAGTCAGCAGTTCTAAATCAAGTGTCTGAAATTTAATCCAGGACACCTTACCCAGGTTCCCCAGAGATGGAGGAGTGGACTAACTGTCCTCCATGCAGAGGAGCCTCTGTCCTTTGGGAGAAGCTCAGTTATTAGGCAGAAATCAAAGGAAAAAACAACATTCACACGTCAGCCCTTCACAGCCTGCAGCCCTCTTCCAGTTTCACCTGCTTACTCCCCCAAACGTGTCCTTCATTTCATTGTTCATTAGTCTTGTTGCTGCTGCTGCTGTTTTAAAGGTACATGGGTTTTTAAAAGTAGGATGAGGTTTAAAGAAAGTTCATCTGCAAGCACATTCTTACTTTGGTTGAGGTAGGGAGGGAAATTGATTGGGTGATTCAATTTTAATTTTTTAAATTTTATTTTAATTTCTAACCCCTAGATGTGATGCATTTCACAAGCTTCAAAAACAGGACACTATTCCTGTCACTATCTTGTTAGGTCAAAAAGATTGGAAAACTAAGGAGTCAAGCTATGGAACATTTCAAATGGCAGAGTATTTTAAGTTTGATCTTGGAGGTAACAGGGAGTCACTTTGGTTTATGGAATAAGAGGGTGACATGGTCAAATAGGATGAAAACTGCCACATAAACATAAGAAAACACTATGAACATCTCTTCCTGACCCAGAATTAAGTAGTATATTCCAGAAATATTCTGTTTAACCAGAGCTCAGGCCTCTTTCTTTAAAAATGTTAACAAACAAACAAAAACCAAACCAGGACTGTGCTCTATCTGAACATGCTCTACTGCAATAGATGACAAATATAAAATAGTCTATTTTCCTTTCTTTTTGGGAGTGTGGAAGGGGTACTATCTTTCCCTGGCTGTAAGCACAGCAACTTCTTAAAGGGTCCAATCTCACTGCTCATTGGTACCAAAGCTTTGGCTTGCTGTTTCAAACCTGGGCCTCCCTTTACCTGCTCATGGGGTTGTTGGTGCCAGACACTCAATGGGCTTAGTCTACTGCAGCTCAAAACTCCTGGTATCAGAGATTACAGACATGCACCACCATACCTAGTCAACAATTCATTTTCTCCAGCTTACTTGCTGGTCCCTGTACATGACATTCAATGTACATCTCATCTCCATACCTTCATGTAAGTTGCCCCAGTCCTCTTAGAAATCCCTGCTTGTGAGACAGTTAGATGGCGCAGAGAATAGAGCACCAGCCCTGGAGTCAGGAGGACCTGAGTTCAAATCCAGTTTCAGATGATTGACACACTTACTAGCTGTGTGACCTTTGGCAAGTCACTTAACCCCAATTGCCTTGTCTTCCCCCCTCCAAAAAAATTAAAAGAAAAGAAATCCTACCTTGCTTCAAATCTCAGGTTAAAGGGGAGTTACCTCCCAAAGGAGAACCATCTTGATCTCTTCCCACTCTGTCCCCAACCTCTTAATAGCTGGTACCCTTCCCTACCCTTAGAACTAACTCTGTGTCTACACAGAATATATCTTTGAATATATTTTGAATACTTTGACTTGAAAGTCAAGACATCATCACTCTGTTGACATCATTGATCCCTTCAAGAACAAACAGCAAACAACAATTTTGTATTTACTTTTCTGTGTTCTAGGTGTTTTCCCCAATCGCATGTTAGCTCCTTTGAAGGCAGAAAACACTTCATTTTGTCTTTGAGTCCTCAGAGCTTAGCACAATACTATTTAATGAAATCGATGCATGCCACTTCCATACTTGTGGGAGGTCAGGAAGAAGGTAGATTTAGGGAAAGCATCTGCACAAGAATGGCCACTTCTATCCCTCCAGTTTGGTGGGTCAATTGTGGCTGGCTGGCACCAGAAGCAGTGAAAGATAAGGTTTGGAGAAAAGGTCAAAAAAGAGGTCAGCATGATGGGCATGTAATCAACTCACCCCAATACTGGCTGAATGGGTCTTTTTAATAGTCTGGGCAGATGAGTTTGTTTTTTATTTTACAAAATGTACTATATCCTTTAAAAAAAATGGAACAGTACATGCATTTTAACAATGTCACAAAAATAGGACTGATTTTGGAGTTGTCCATGACTGTTTACCCTCTCATACTCAGTCAATGAAACCTGTCAATGCTTCCTTCCTAAGGTCTCTTAAACCAGTGTTCCTCCCTGTCTATTTCTCTAAACATGGCACCAGACTCCTAATTTTTCTTCCACTTTCTAATTCTGCATGCCACTGCTACACCCATCTTTTACCAAGTCACAGAACCTCCAGTGACTCTCCATTGCCTACATGATAAAAGTCAAAATTCTTCATCCCTGAATCAAGGCTCTCTACAAGCTGGGGCTTCTCTACCATTCTAACCTCATTGCCTATGAAAGTCAGATGGGAACTCTATTCTGATGAGGGATGCTGTGAATATACTTTGCTTGTTTCTATTTCTGTGCCTTTGCTTATGCTTGACTCCCATCTGGAATGTCATTTCCTCATGGAATCACATTAGAACTAAAAGAAGTGTTAGAGGGCATCTAGTCCAACCCAGAGAAACTAAAGTGATTTGCCCAAAGTCACACGGGTGGTAAGGAACAAAGTCAGGATTTGGATGCAGATCCTCAGACTCCAAATCCAGTGCTTTCCATCATACATTGCTGCTAATTATTCTCCTCTATACTGGTCCTCTGGTACTTAGCAACTATGGCCTTGTGTTCTGAGTTAATATTTCATGTTTCACTCTAAAGCTAAATTATAAATACCATGAAGCTGGGGATTCTATCTTACAAAATCTTTAGTATTGTCCATTGAGCTTACAAGGGTATTTTGAACATATTAGATGTTAAAAAAAAAAACATGCTTATTTAGTGAAATTAATCCTAGGAGGAAATTTAAAGTAGCTCATACTTGCATAGTGTTCTTCATGTTTTCCCCATAACATCCTTTAAGGAAATTATTATTATTATTATTTCCATTGTACAGATGAAGAAACTGAGGCAAAATGCAAAGGGATTTCCAAGGGTCACATTACTGCAGATCTAACCTTCTTATTCCCAATGTAATGTTATGTCTAGAGGCAACTAGAAGGCACAGTGGGCAGAGTGCTGGGTCTGGAATCTGGAACACCAGAGCTCAAATCCAGCCTCAAAAAACATAAGTAGCCATGTGCCTCTGGGCAAGTCATTTAACCTCGTTCCACCTCAGTTTCCTCATCTGTAAAATGGGTATAATAACAGCACCTAGCTCCTAAGGTTGTTGTGAGGACAAAATGAAATAACTGCAAAGTATTTAACACAGTATATGGCAGAGTAAGTGCTGTATAAATGTAAACTATTATTAGATATTCTTAGATATCCTCATTTTACCATTCTATGGTCTTTTAACCTGGAGAAGAATGACAAAGGGGGACATAATTACAACTTTCAAGCATGTGAAAACAAATGGAATGTGCGATGGTGAGCTGTTGCTTTTTATTGCCCTGAACACCACAAAAAAGAGAACCAGTTTAAATTATAGCAATAGACAGTTAGATTAGGAACTAAGAACTTCCTTATTGTGAGAAATCTGTTATCAAGGGAGGTTCTTTCTCGGAAAATGTGTAAGAACAACTCATGTGGTCATTCTTCCTGGATAATTTCAGAACAGGTCTGATTAGACACAGAAGAGCCAACTTGAAGACCATCTATCTACTCAACTCAATTCCTCTTGCCACAATGAAAAGTGCTTTTTCTTGGGCAGTGAACTTTGACTCAATTTACTCTTAGCTAGCTCACCTTTTTGCTGCAGGCTGCAAGAAGAGGGCAGATAAGAAAAAAGGAGACAGGAGTCAGAAAGTGGTATAGTATACTCCATAAGCAGGAAACAGTGGGGAGAGGGGACAAGAGGCAAAAGAGGTCTATTCCAAAAGGATTTTAATCATTCCTCACTTACAATGAGTACCTGCAAAGACCTTAGCTGAAAAGAGCCAGGGTCTCCCATTGCAACCTGGGACATCTCCAGTCATCCTGATGAATATCTGGTTACTGGATCCAGATGGCTCTGGAGGACAAAGTGAGGCCAGTGACCTAGCACAGCCCTCCCGCACTCAAATCAAAGTCAACTGCAAGTCATGTCATCATTTCCCTGATGCCATGGTCCTCTTTGAAAACAAAGGACAGACACAACAATTCTAACTCCCTTTCTCCTCCATCAGCCTATGGGAATGACTCTACGCGAGTCTAGATATGAGACCAGACAATGGGATCCAACCTCATTGCTCCTTATTCAAGTGACAGCAACAACTTATTGACTACCCATACCCTCAAGAAAGCATTAGCAGAAGAAGTCACTTAAACAGTCTTTCTCTCTCTTCTCCATGAAATAGACTAGAAAGCTTACCCAGACATCAATACATTCCACTTTTCTATCTTAGATTAGCTGAAAAACCACCTAAAGGAGCTTGACGAGCAACCAGAGTCTCCCAACCCATGTAATCATTTGCTCATTCATTCATTCATTCATTCATTCTAGCTTTGGGTTTTAGACTGGCTAACAAACTACTTGGAGGAGTTTGAGGGACAACTAGTGTTTCAAAGGTCACAATTTATTCATTCAAAGCCTAGCATTTAAGACCTTCCACAACCTAATTCCCATCTACTTAAAGTCATCTAGGTACCACAGTGCATAGAGTGTCAGACCTGGAGTCAAGACCTGAGTCCAAATCCAGCCTCAGATACTTACCACTTCTGTTGCCCTGGGCAAGTCAATTATATTTTGTATGTCTCAGTTTCCTCATCTGTAAACTGAGGATAATAACAGCACCTACTTCAGACAGAGGGTTGTTTTGAAGATCAAATGAGATATTTGTAAAGAACTCCAAAAACCTTAAAGAGTTACATAAATGCAAGCTGTCATTATTACTACATATTAGTATTCCCCTACTTTCCAGTCAAATGCATTACTCCATAACTCACCCTCATGTATTTGTACCAGTGGAACGGTATGGAGTTAGAATGTTACAAAACGGGGGCAGCTAGGTGGGACAGCTAGGTGGAACAGTGAATAGAGCACCAGCCCTGGAGTCAGAAGGACCTAAGTTCAAATCGAGCCTCAGACATTTAACACACACACACAAAAACTAGCTGTGTGACCTTGGGCAAGTCACTTAACCCCAACTGCCCCTCCAAAAAAGGCAAAAAGAGGGAAAAAAAGAATATTACAAAACAACCAAGCAAAATCCATGTTGCTTATTCCTCTAACTCCCTCTTTATCTTTACTTCTCAAAAGCCTAGTCTTCCTTCATGGCTCATCTCAGTTGGCATCTCCTCCAGCAAGCCTTCTCTGATCCTCCCAGTCATTATTATATTACCTCACATAAATATTCTTTGTACTACACTTATTTGTGTACATACTCTATCATTCTAATAGAATTCCTGGAAGGCAGGGAGTCTTTTGTTTTTGTTCCTGTATCCTGACTATCTAGGACAGTATGGGATTCTCCAGATTTCCATCATGACTCTGCAATAGTACTTTAATTGTCCTCTCTTCCCTGTCCCACTGCTGCTTTTTAGCTCCTTTTTATGTGTTGTCTTCCCCCATTGGGGAGGAAACTGAGGCACCTGGTGGTGCAATGGATAGAGCATTGGACCTGGAGTTAGGAACACTTGAGTTCAAATCTGAATGCAGATATTTACTAGCTGTGTGATCCTCACCTTTTGCCTCAGTCTCCTCGACTGTAAAATGGGCACAACAATAGCATCTATTTCACTGGGTTGCTGTGAGGATCAAATGAGATAATAATTGTAAAAGTGCACATAGTAGGCACTATAGAAGTGTTTATTTCTCCCTCCTTCCATTAGAATATAAGTTAGAGGGGAGGGACCACCTTTCATTTGACTTGTATTTGTATGCCCAGCACTTAGCATAGTGCCTGGTGCAGTAAATACTTAAAATAAATGCTTGTTTAAAATAATTATAGCAGCTCTCTCTGTGGTAGCTAAGTAGGTTGGTTGGTTCTTCACTCTCAATGAGGACCAAAGTGACATCACTATGCTTGAGTCAAGTTACAGTGTGTGTGACTGGCTGATCAGACCAATATGAGCTCAGAATTCTCTACCACAGGTCGGGTACAAATAGTCCACGTGAATATTTAGGGTAGACTGTCTAAATTTGCACATTTTGTGTTTCTTTTGAGCTACTTCATTCTGCTTTGCTCATAGAGCACAACATACCTCTGATGTGGGCATGAAATGCTGAGTGGTCCTGTGCCAGTGTCTCCCATGGCACACAATCAATTCCAAAGTTCTTAAGAGAGACCTTGACAGTGTCCTTTTATCACTTCTTCTGACCACCATGTGAATGCTTGTCCTGTGTGAGTTCTCCATAAAATAGTCATTCTGGCAAGTATATATTTTGCATTTGGACAACTTGGCCAGCCCACTGGAGTTGTGCTCTCTGCAGTAGAGTTTGAATGCTTGGCATTTTAGTTAGAGAAAAGACCTCAGTGTCTGATATCTTACCTTGCTGGTAGGTAAGAATTGGAAATAGAAGGGATGCCCATTAATTGGGGAAGAGCTAAAAAAAAAAAGCTGTGGTATATGATTGTGATGGAATATTATTGTGCTGTAAGAAATGGAAAACAGGATGACTTCAGGAAAAAAGTGGAATGACTTACATGAACTGATGCATAGTGAAGTAAGAAGAACCATGAGAATGCTGTACAGAGTAACAGAAATATTTTATGATGAAGAACTGTGAATGATTTAGCTATTCTCAGCAATACAATCCCAAAGGACTAATGATAAAGCATATTATCCATCTCCAGAGAAAGAACTGATACTGTTTGAATACAGACTGGAGCATGCTATTTTTCACTCTCTTTCCTTCATTCTTTTTCTTTTATTTGTGTCTTATACAAAATGACTAATATAGAAATGTTTTACATGATTGCATATGTAGAACCTATATCTGATTGCTTACTATCTTGTGGAGAGGAGAAGGGAAGGAGGGGGAAAGGGAGAGATAGAATTTGGAATTCAAAACTTTGAGGGTAAAAAAACAAATGTTTAGAATTATTTTAACATATAATTGTAGGGGGAGAAATATGTGTGTATGTATGTATATACATATATATACTCGTTGCCTGCCTGTTGTCTTTAAGTATAGCACAGTAGTTGTGCTTGTGAGTTGGCATACAGTTTCATGTCCTATAATCACAACCACCTTCACTCACATAAACATGAATTAAAATTTATTTCATTGCAATGGTTAGAAATTCAGAGGATCTAAATGTGTAGCATATTCTCTATAGCTATATATTATATTCCTCCCTATAATTCCCGGGGAGGAGGAAGGATTAAGGCTGAATTAGCAAATCACTTTTCCTCCGTAGGTTCTATTGATATATGCTAACTCATATTGATCTTTTTCCATGTAAACATATATTCCCACCATTACATATCTTTAAACACCGGGAGTCTCTGGTTTAAATATCACAAAGCAACCAAGAAAAATCAATAGTGTTTATTTCTCTGCACAGCTGGATTCTCAGGAACATTTGCTTGTGCATTATTATAAACGTTTGCATGTATAATATGGTATAACTCCACAGAACTCCTTAAAAGGCAAGATCACATTCTTTTTTTACTCATTAAGAGTAGTCACCAACTTTTATTGAGTTCCCACTGTATATAGTAAAGGTGCTGGAGGAGGATGAGGAAGAAGAAAGCTGGGGGGGAAGGTTAGCCCCTTGGACTCAAGGTGCTAACACTCTAATTGGTGTATAAAATAAGTGATCTATTACTACTGAGTCCAAGATTTCCTGGGGAGGTCATAATAACTTCAATAGAGAAAAACTAATAATAAATAATAATTCATATTTATATCATGCTTTAAAGTTCACAGAGGACTGAACTCATAAGTTCTATTCTCATGAGAGAGGTGGAATAAATTTTGTTAACTTTCATATACACAGATGCAGAAATGAGTCTCTGAGAGGTAAATATGAACATGTTTTTATAGAGCTCACACATGGCAGAAGTGATACTTGAACCCAAATCTCCTATTCTATTTACCCTTTTTTAAAAAAACTACACAGGGCTTTGCTCACAGGGTTGTCTGTTATGACCTTCTGCATAGGCCTATATGAAATGGTCTAGTCCATGAGAAAGAAATGCCATCTCTAAACCATAAAGTGATTAAACAAGTCAAAGAAATACATGCAATATATAATTACATATAATATTATATACAATATATTATGTATTATAATATCTCACAAGATATATAACATTATAAGATTATAATATATGGTATAAGACTGCTTATATAAAATTTCTCAACGTAACCACAAGTAAAGCTGATATTTTACAGAGATATTTGTCAATTATTAAATGGTGGAGAGAATAAAAAAGAAATTTTATTTAAGAAGACAGGTATTCTATATAATATATAATTTATACAATCATAATTAATAATTATATCATATTTCCTACTATATGCTTATTTTAATATAATTATATTACATATAACAATACTATAATGTAATTTATCAACTAAGATATTATGGTTTCTCTCACCATACTATTGCTAAGTTAACCATTCAAAGCAATTCAGAAAAGTATAATTTTTAAGAGATGCTATGTATTCATAGGCAGTTGGGTGGTGCAAAGGGCCAAAGTGCTCATATATCTTGCCCAGAATCACTGAGAGACTGAATAGTAGAGCGAGGATGAAAACCCAACTTTCCTGACTATGAGTCTAGTTTTCTTTCCAGGATACACTACTGCCTTTCTTCTCAATAGTGTAACTACCATGGAGGCGGCTAGGTGGCACAGTGAATGGAGCACTTGCCCTGGAGTCATGAGGACCTGAGTTCAAATCCAGCCTCAGACACTTAACACAAATACTAGCCGTGTGACCTTGGGCAAGTCACTTAACCCCTATTGCCCTCCAAAAAGCAAATTTTAAAAAAATAGTGTAACTACCAGGGCACAGTGAATAGAGCACTGGCCCTCGAGTTAGGAGGACCTGAGTTCAAATGTGACCTCAGACACTTAACACAAAACTAGCCATGTGACCTTGGGCAAGTCACTTAACCTCAACTGCCCTATGTTCCCCCCTCCAAAAAAAAATACTGCAACTACCTCCATCACACCTTCATTCTGAGAAATTTGCCTCATTCCTGGTCATAATCAGAGGATATGGCTCCTAACTAACCTGAAGGGATATTGACAAATTCAATTCAACTCTGGATTATCAGGAGTGGTCAAGATAATTCAAGCTTTAGCCAGAGGTCTACTCTAATACAGGCTAATTCCCTAGGCCCTAAAAGAGACCACTATTTGGGACTGGGAGGGTGAGAGAAGGATGAAGTATTGCTTGGTTGGTGAAGGATGGAGTATTTGCCTCATTATCTAATAAGTCAATTAACCAACAAGCATTGATTGTAATAGGATTGCCCGGTACTATACAAGGTGAGGGTAATACAAAGACCAAAAAAAAAACTAAGTTTCTGTCCAATTTATAGTGTTAGTTTATGAGAAGAATGCATCTTAACTACTGAACCCTGGGGAGCAACAGTGCTGAAATAAAGTCTGGTGACTTGGGTTCTAATTTCTGAGCTGCCAACCAATTGTGTGTCTTTGAAAAAGTCCTCTGAACACTCTGGGCTTTAGAAAAGATGAGGGGGGCAGACTTGAACTCTAAGGTCTTTTTCCTCTCTAACACCTTATGCTTCTGTGATTCTAATGCCATGCCCAGCACACACTAACTCTTTCAAGGCTGGCATCATGTGTCCCAAAGAAGCAAAGTACCCACACTAACCTTCTTCAGCCTTGTTGTGGATGGAGGGCCCTCTTGCCCACCCTTTCTTTCCAGGAGTGTCCAATATTCAAATCTAATGAAAATACAGGATAACTGAAAAAGTTTCTAGACACCCATAGCCCAGGCTAAAGGGTTTAGAAGGGGTTTCCCTCCCCTCTCTTTCAACCCCCATCATGGAATAATGAAGGCAAAGAATTTACAGATGTGGTGTGTTTCACATGGGCACACTCTGAAGACTCAAAATCAGTTTCTTCACTGGTCTGAGACGGCATCCATGGGGCAGATCCATTGCCCTTATAGGAGATGGTCACCATCTGTGACACAGCTAATGATGAACCCTGCCCTGTCCACCACCCTACCCCTTTAGTTCTGTCAGAACTTATAAGGAGCAGAGCTACAAAGGCCCCTAAAGAAGTAGATATAATGCTGCTCTTCCATCTGCTATGATAAGACTATCTTGCCCATCACTGGATCTCTTTTCACTTCCCATTTCACTTTCAAGTTCTATATACAATGTCCTAGGCAGGGCTTCTGAAGGGTCTCAGCACCGCCCAACTCTACCATATCATCAGAAGGTAGAAGCCTGAATATGAGGTGTAGGTGGTCTCCAAGCTTCCCTTCCAGCTTAAAATCCTGTGATGGACAAAACAACAGGACTCCCAAACAAACTTGAGTGTCTAATTGCCCCTCCCCCCCCAAAAAAAAATGATGGATGCTTATCTTTATGCTAGGATCACATATTTAGAACTGGATTCCATCTGAAAGGAGGTCATCCTGTATTCCAGAGGCACTGGGGCAGTACATTGCTCTGTGTTGAATCAGGCCCTCATAGCTGGATCCCCTCATCTCACTGTTTCTGCTAGATACGAATAACTATTTCTGTCTCCTGGTCTGGGTTAACACCAGCTGGAATCACTTCCTGAGCACACAAATACTCAAGGATGGGAACAAGGAGTGACATTTAGGAGACTCCTAGTCCTGTTGGACCCCAACTGAGTCCTTTTTCTGAGTCCATCTCTAAGCTCTATTCACAATAACTCCATGGACACAAGTTAATTTTATTCAGCCCTCCTAATCCTGGAAACACTTGTCAGGAGACAGTTATAGTAACAATGTGTTTAAAAAGAAAAAAGTGGTATTGTTTCTAGGGCAGTGTTTCTTTTTTTATAGACAAATGGATTATTTCAGACTTTTCCTAAAATCTGTGTGTTCCCCTGTTCACTTTCCCAGAAGTAGAACTTTTATTCCCCACCCCCAAAAGTATACCCTGTGAAGTCCTACAGGACTGTGTTTTGAAGAAGAGGTTCCCTGAAGTCTAAGAGAATAACCAATAATGTCTCTTCATTCTAATGACTAAGTGGAAAGTGGAACAAGCTCCATACAAATAAAAATGAAAAAAGATTGGAATGATTGGAGCATATTTGTTGGAATATGTGGGTTGATTATTATGGAATTCAATTCAAATCAACAAACATTTAATATGAAGCAAGTATGCACAGTATTCTACAAGGACTCAGGGATACAAAGGTGAAAAACAAAACCCAGCAAGATTGATCTTTGCTCTATAGGCACTTATGATTTAGTAAGGGAATAGGTGTAGAAGTAAATACACACAGAATTATGCTAATTGCATAAGAAAAGTTCAAAAACAGTGGAATGAGAGATTTAAGGAGACAGAGATGCCTTGTAGCTGGGTCATTGCGTATGCAGGGAATGGTTTCATGGAAGAGGGGATAGCTAGGCTGAGGCCTGAAAGAACTCAAAGATGTTAGCAGATAAAGATGCTGAAGGCAAACACTCCAGACATCAGAGATCATAAGTATAAAGGCATGTAGGTAGAAGAGGACAGAATGAAAGCCAAGTAGTCAGGTTTGGCTGATACACAGACTAAGTAAAAGGAAGCAGTAGTTTTGAAATATATTGGACTTTGATTGGACGACAGACTTAGGAGCTTTTATTTTATTTTTTTCCCTAATCAGTGGGGTATCACTGAAGGTTTCTGAGCAACTCAATAAGATCAAAGTGAAGGGTAGTATACTTGGAGATGAAAATAGAAATAAAGTATAGAAAACAGATGACTAAGCATGAATATAGCAAAAAAGGGATCTGAGAGGCATAGAAACCTACAAGTTAAATGTGAATCAACCATGACTCTGAGAAACAATAGCACTTCTACTGGCAGAATCACGGGCCTTAGCACCAGATGAGACCATCAGAATCATCTAGTCCCATTGCTCTTGGTATAGTTGAGGAAAACGAGGTCCAGAAAGGAGTAATGATTTGTCACAGGTCATGGAAGTTATTAAGGAAGAGAGGTTCAGATCACACATTAGGCCTGATTTAAAATGACAATCTTTCCACTATACCAATGTCTCTATTACTATAAATCTGACAATCAAAGAAATTTCTTCTAATAAAATATCTCAGGGTTTTTTATTTTGTCTTCTCTGTGCTAATGTAGCAAGTAAGATTTGAGACCACATTAAAGACAAATTTCTTGACCATAAAGACTACACTTGCAAAATACATACCAAAGACATCTGTGTTGGAGGCATCATAAAAGAATGGACAGGCTCAAAGATAGAGCTTGTACCAAAAAAAAAAAAAAAACCATGCATGCATTCACAAACACACATCAAAATAAAAAAACAAACAACAGCAACAAAGACAGCAACTACTGATGGATATGCTTGCTTTTTAAGTTCTAAAACATCTTCATAAACTAAGAGAGGAAAGGAAATTGTCAATTGGGAAAGAATGTTTGCATCAAATATCTCTGATTAAAGTTTGCTATCCCAGATAAATCAGAAATAAACACAAATATAAAAAACTAAAAGCCACTTCTCAACAGATAGTTGGTCAACATAAAATAAAAAAGTTTTCAAAAGAACTTCAAAGTTCCATGTATAGTCCCCCTCGGTTCTACTATATATATGGAAGTGTTTATTTTAGATGATGTTTAGCAAACTCAGAATTTTTTTTTAAGGAATAAGAGAAACCAGAAAAACAGCACAATTTTCTACATTTTTTAGAAAACAAGTTACAACACACACACACACACCACACAACCAAAAAACACTGGGCAAATAAACAATGCAAATAAATTATTTTCTTTGTTACTTAAGGAAAAAAAGCTATCCACAAGCACATGAAAGCTTGCTCTAAACCACTGATAATAAGGGAAATGATAATTAAAACAATGGTGAGGTTTTACTTCACACTCTTCAAATTGCAAAAAATGGAAATAGTCAATCTTGGAAAGACTGTAAAAAAGCCCCCTCTCCCCATTTCATCAGAAAAACTAGGGAGCAGCTTAGCAGAATTTAGTCTTAGAGCAACATCTTAAACCATATTCCATAACAAATTCAAAATGGAAAATGAAAGCTAAACATTAGAGATCATACCAGGAAAAAAAAATTAGAAGGAAAATTTCACAGCTACAGTTAGGCGATGAATTCCTAAACAAACAAACAAAAAAGAATAAGGGTACCTATAAAAGGTAAAACAGATGATTTTGATTACATAAAATTGAAAAGCTTCTGCATAAAATTAGTGCATCTAGGATAAGAAAGGAAGTGGTTGGCTGAATTGAAAAAAAATCTTTGATTCAAATTTCTCAGATAAGTGTTTGATTGGATAATTAATAGAAATTAGACCAAAAGCCATTCTCCAGTAGATAAGCAGTTAAAGTATACGAACAAACAATTCTCAAAAGAACTGCAAACTATTAATAGTCATATGAACCAATCTTTAATAAGAAGGGTAATACTAATCAAAATGCCTTTGAGGTTTTACCTCACACCCAGAAAATTAACCAAGATGACAAAAGA
>NW_027185810.1:879680-879850 GCF_028583685.1 Petaurus breviceps papuanus
AGGCACACTAGTTCATTATTGATGGAGTTGTGAATTAATACAACCATTCTGAGAAGCAATTTGGAATCATGAAAATAAATGTTCATATCCTTTGACCCAGAGATTTCACTGCTAGGCATATACCCCCAAGGAAGTTATGGATGGAAGGATGGAAGGAAGGAAGGAAGGAA
>NW_027185810.1:879860-885373 GCF_028583685.1 Petaurus breviceps papuanus
AGGAAGGAAGGAAGGAAGGAAGGAAGGAAGGAAGGAAGGAAGGAAGGCCCCCTATACACCAAAACATCTATAGAAGGCCTTTTTGTAGTAGGAAAAAGAAAACTGGAAACAAAGAGGTAAATGGAAAGAACCACCAAAAAAAGAAGAAAGAAAAAGAAAAGTTTAAGCCCCATAGAAGAGATAGAAGAAGATATCTCCTTGCATTCCTTTGTAAAGGTAGGGGAAGGTTCATAGGTGTAGAACATTATACCTAATGTTAATTTATTACCTTTGTTTAAATTTTTTTCTTTCTTTTTAAAAGAAAAATACTGTGTTTAGATATGGCTGTATGGGAGAAAGGGAGAGAGATGTGAAAATCTGGACAATGTGAAATAAAAGGTATCAATAAATGTATTTTTAAATTTAAAATTATTCAAAAGTGACTTTAGGAGAATCATTTATGCATGCCTAGAGGGCATTAACAATGAAAACATAAGAAGGGAACAGGTAAGCTTTTACAGACAATTTTCTACAACAGACCATATCAGAAACAGTCTTTCAACCGGCTGAGAGGCATAGAGGATATAAGATGCTTTCAACTGTTTATTGATTTTAAGAAGGCATTTGACCTTATAGGAAAAAAGCAAAGACTTGAAAGCTTCCCCAAGAGACAAAGTAGGCAAGTCATTTAACCTCCCTGGGCTTCAACTTCCTTATTTGCAAAATGAGGGGGCTGGTTTAGACAGACTCTGAAATCTCTTCCTGTTCTAGACTAAGAAGCCTATAATCCATGAACGTGGTAAAAATCATACAAGATTCTATGGGCGTCAAGTATATGAAGATTGCATCATTCTGTCATCTTCTGAGCACTGATATCAAGCAAGGTATTATTAAGTAGTGGAAAGAAGGTGAGCCAGTCACAAACTGAGATAAGAGATGATAGATGGATAATCTAAGTAAAGTACCCTGGCATAGTGAAAGAACAAGAGGAAGAATATTGGGGATAAAACTTTGGAAAATATATGAGAAAACATGGACAAAAATCTCATACAACGAAAACTTATGTGTATGGATGGATTCCAATCTGTATCAGTCAGGAGTACCCATACCAGCGAGATCAAAGAGCCACCCAAGTACCCTTTTTTGCTCTACAGAGTCACATGATGTTAAAAACAACAACAAACAACACAGTGGAGTGCTCGCCATATTTAATTGTGTGACTATGAAGTTGACAGCTATTGCAGAAAGCTGCCCTGTAGCCTTTCTCATACTTTTATCAATGGTCTGGATTCATGTAAAGATCATTCTCATAAAGATAAAAAATTAAGCATACGGGTTGGCGTCTATGGATGTCTTCTTAATTTTTTTTTAATAATGATACTTCCTAGGGGGGGCTGTTTCTGATTTCAATATATGTTAATATCTCACTTTTCAAATTCTCTCAAATTTACCTGTGGAAATGCTGTATCTTCCCAGTAGTAATACTTATAATAGCAAACATTTATATTGTACTTTAAAGTTTGCAAAGTGCTTTACAAATATTATCTCATTTTATCCTCATAACCCTGGAAGGTAGGTGTTATTATTATCCCCATTTTTACAAATAAGGAAATGGAGGCAGACAGAGATTAAGTGACTTGCCCAGAGTCATGTAGCTAATTAGTGTCTAAGGCAAAATTCGAACTGTGTTCTTCCTGACCACATCAGGTGTTCTTATCAGTTAGCAGCTGTATACTAGCTCCCTCAGGGCAGACACTGCTTTTCTTTTGCCTTGGTATTACTACCAGGCACAGTGCTTTGCATTGTTGGAGCTTCTAAATTAAGTGCTTATTAAATGAATGACTGACTAGCAAAGGCTAGATTAGGCGAAGTCATTGTATCTGCTACAATACAGAATTATTACCACTGAGCATTGATGGTTTGAATTGTATTCAGGAGAGACAGGTATAAGTTCTCTTGGTGTGGAAAATATTGAAAATCTCCTGATTTTCTCCTGATACAAAAACAATGGGATAGAGAGGTTGCCGGATGTTTCCAAGTAGGGATAAATTAAGAAAACACTGTAGTATGGGGTAGACCAATTCTTGCCCATATCCACTGAATTATGGAATCATGATATTTTTTAGAACTAGAAGAAACCTCTGAGACCATCTAGTTCAGCTCTCCTTTTATAAATGAGGAAACTGAGGCTCAAAGAATTTATATAATTTTCTCCAGTCACACAGCAAAAGGGCAAAGATAGAACTAGGACCCAAATTTTCTGATTTACAAACTTTCACTAAACAAGGAACAAGTGGATAGTGAAAAAGAGTAATGAATTTGGAATCAGAAGATCCAAGTCTGAATGCTACCTTAACTAACTTACTACCCATGTGACTTTGGGGCAAGTTACATGCATGACCTCTTTGAACCTCAGTTTCCTAAACTGTAAAATGAAGACCAACCATGGCTCTAAATATCTCTGATTTGTGACACTCAAATGATTCAAATTCTCAGATGATGATTTCTGCAACAAAGTGTGTGGTATTTGAAAAAGGCTATATGAATATGTCTTAATTATGATTTTCACAGATTCATGCTGTGTTCCTAAAAACCACTGAAAATCAGATCTTGGAATGAGTGACAGTGCCATTTCAGAATGAATGTCCAACCAGTTTAATTCATTAATCCCAGGGGTTTTGTGGCCCCCAAAAAGACTTGAAATGAGAAAGAAGCTGGAATAGCATTCTAGGTGTTTAAGAGGGTTCATGTGGGTGGGGAAAGTTCTCATTTTTTTCTTTTCTCTCTGCTTGATTCCCCCTCCACCTTTTCTTTCCTAGTTTTGCTCTCAATTCTCCTTCTGAGGCAGGATGAGAGTTTTAGGACAGTTGGAGTGAGACAAGGGAAATATAACGTTTCCTTTCCTGCCCTCCCCCTACAATCCACCTCAAGATGGAGTCCAGGGGTGGGGAACCTTCGACCTTGAGGCTACATGTGGCCTTCTAGATTCTCAAATGCAGCCCTTTGACTGAATCCAAACCTTGTGTCCTCAAGGCCATATGTGGCCCTCTCGGTCCTCAAGTGTGGCCCTTTGACTGAATCCAAATTTCAAAGAACATATCCCCTTAATCAAAGGATTTGTTCTGTAATACTTGGACTCAGGGGCGGCCAGGTAGCACAGCGAGTAGGAGCACTGGCCCCAGTGTCAGGATGACCTGGGGATCGAATCCGGGCTCAGACACTTAGCACCAACCCAGAAACACCTGGCTGTGTAACCTTGAGCAAGTTATTTAACCCCAATTGCTTAGGGGTGGCCAGGTGGCTCAGTAAGTAAGAGCACTGGCCCCAGTGTGGGATGACCTGGGGATCGAATCTGGGCCCAGATACTTAGCACCACACCCAGAAATAACTGGCTGTGTAACCTTGAGCAAGTTACTTAACCCCAATTGCTTTAAAAAAAAAAATACTTGGACTCAATCAAAAAGCCACACCCAAGGAACTAGAAGGTCACTAGGTCCTCAAGTGCAGCCCTTTGAATACAAACCTTGTGGCCACAAGGCCACTTGAGGACCTAGAGGGCCACATGTGGCCTTGAGACCACAGGTTCTCCACCACTGACCTAGTCCCAGATAAGCTTTAGCATGAAGGAACCTTGGGACAGATTCATTAGGTAGGGGGAAGGAGTGGAATTAGGAGGCTAGGCTGTTTTGTGACTCAGCCCTTTAGCCCATTTTCCCTGTTCTTGATTTCCCCTCCCAAAAAGCTGCATGCTTGTTCATTATCCAAAGAACAGCCCTTCTTCAGCTGTTCAGGGAATATTTTGTTCTCTTAACTGGGTTATTTTGGGGCTGTGTGTGAGGGTGGGAGGGAGGAGGGAGATGAAGGAGAGACAGGGTGGGAGACAGGATAGGATTAGAAATAACTCTGACATATTCTCTGAACAGAGAACCAGTAAAATACAGACATCTGGCTCAAGTATTATGACAACTCCAGGGACGTCACTGTAAACCTACTAACGCTAATTGCTTTCTTGTCTGCTACTATTTCTGTAGGAAATAAAATGACTCCCTGGCTAATGGAAAATCAAACACACTTTTGCTGTTTCTTTGCAATTTTATGTAAGAGCTCTTCTTGCCTCCTCAGAAGCCTTTCAAACAACATCATCTTTTATGAAGGCTACTCAGAAGATGGACAATATTTTAGTGCCAAAGGTGGCTTTGTCCCTGGCCAGACCTTGAGAATATCTTAGTTTTCCCTTTACATGTTTAGGAAAGAAAGGTTGCAAAAATAAAAAAAGGAAAAGAGAGGTCTGTTTGTCTACAAGTTCAGTTTTCTTCCTGTACAGAAGCCCTACTCCCATATCTCATCATGGCATGAGAGTGACCCTGGGTTTTTGAAAACTATATCAGCACAAAGAAAGTTTTGGCAGGTCCTCCAAGCTGCAAAGTTCATGAGAGCACAGACTTGGAAACTGCTATATATGGCCATCATCTAAGCATCAGGCTAGCTAACTATTCAGGGGAAATCACCAGAAGATTGACCACAAGTAATGAATGTTTTGACTATGGTAATAAAAATAAGAACATTTATACAGTGAATTAAGTTTTGCAAAGTACTTTATAAATGTTAATCTCATTTTACACCCCCTGGGAGATAGGTACTCTTATTATCCCCATTTTATGGATAAGGAAACTAAGGCAGGCAAAGGTTGAGTGACTTACCCAGGGTCCCAAGGCCAGTGTTTGTTTATGTCAAAGTAAGACAATGCATTACTATGGATTGGAACCACACTGATAGAATCACAGTTATAGTTACTGATACCATATAGAGTTATAGATATTGATTACAGATAGTTATCAATGCATATATCACATATTATAACTGGATTATAAGCTCTATAAAGACAGGTATTTTTATCACCCCCAGCACTTAGCTCACCACAGAACAGGTACTTTAAAAAAATGTTTATTGGGTGGAATTTCATTTCTTCTCATAGAAAACATGAATATTTTTATCTTCCAACCCTTAGGAAACTCATGTAATACTTCTGGAATCCATGGTTTCTTTGGTGTGAGCCCTTACTCCATTAATATAAACTGTTAAGCCTTTCTCAATTCCTTAGGAGACAGTTTTAGGAGTTGTGGAGTTCTTTATTAGCTGATGGTCAAAGAAAAGTAATGAGTCCCTCTGAACTTTGAGTGAACTGGTCTCAAGAGGCATAAATCAATAAGGGTCAGTACTCGACTCACATCTAGCTTGGTGGGTTCTATGAGAGAAGGAGCTCTGGTTTTAGAGGGCCCAGGGTCACTGTGATGAGACATTGACACAGGATTTGAGGGAAGGAGGAAATTCTGTGAGTAAATACAATTCTTTTCCCCACTCCCACCCCAAACAAGGAAATCTTTACCAGACAAGCTCACTAACAGTTGAGCTTGAGTTGGGAAACAGTGGACCTTCAAATGTTGCAGCCAAAGTCAATTGTCTTTTTTTTTTTTTTTTTTATGGTTTGGAGCTACGGGCCTTCTAACCCCTTTATTCTGGAAGATCACCTCAGT